>NW_008751684.1:1042338-1073341 GCF_000715545.1 Opisthorchis viverrini | reverse complement strand
TACACGACGACCATCTCCAGAACTACCAAATACTGTTTAGAAGCTATATAATCACAGGCAGAAGAGGAGGAATTCACCCAATCAACCCTGCACTGACGATGTCACCTCGATTGGTGATGAAACGTTTGCAATCCAACTGCCAAGCTCGGCGAACAGACCAACAACCAAATAGTTTGTTTGTGTTGTTTCAAGTATCATCGATTCTCGAACTGTGGTCACTAACACGACTGAATGAAAAGCTATATTTTTCAACACTTTTTGGCTTACTTTCAGCTTTTTACATGCAGTGGAACGATAATACGTTTGTCAAAATTCATTAAGGCTATGTGGTGCCCAAAAACGTTTTTTAAATTGTTGTTCTCCACGCCAATATCCTCCTTGTGTCCATGCATGACAGTCTATCACGGATTTCGATAACGCATCCATTCAGGCCTATTTCGGTGAAAGACACTGCGCATAACTGTGTCTCACTTGTTTAATGTTGTAGTTTTTTGCTTTAAAACCACATCCTACCAAGTCAGTTTCGTCTCCCAGGTGGGCACAATAAAAGTGTCAGCAGTTCTAACCCTATTGCAGACAAATAATGCGGTACAATGTAGTGAAATGCACAAGCTTAAAAGGCTTCCTTTTAGATAAATAATCCATATTGTTCATTTGCCTATCTATTACAGCAGAGTTCCTCGATACAGTCTCTGAGCGAAGAGCAATTTATCTGAATGGACAACCTGTTATTCGAGAGGTGAAAGTTGAACGAAATTTGGTTGGACAAAGATAGCGCTTTTGGAGAACACAAGCCAACATGCTGGACATTCTTTAATTAGTGCGTTGCTTCGTGAACTCGAGAATGGAAGCTAATTCTTATTTATTACGAACAAACGGGAATAACTGCTGGGGTCTTTTCAAACGACATGATTTACTTCGCTTAGGCCAAAATTTCGATAAAGCTCAGCCAGAGTCCGCTTCCGTGACTCCACTGTACGTTGTGTTTTGCCACTTCAAAGAAGGGCTTTTTTCACATTGAAGCGACCTAAACCGTTGTTTGAAAATCATCTAACTTCACCTCTCTTTATTCATGTATTAGGGTTTCCGCAGTCGGACTAATGATAAACTAGCCCACCACGAGATAATGGAAGAATTCCATAATATATCTGACATATAAGGTGATGATCACTGCCATGGTTAAGACCTTGAGCCTCGTTTGCCTCCACATTTTCATGGGACGATCACGTGCGCTGGTGTTGTAGGCGTGATGTGGATACTTTGTGCCAATAATGCCGACAACTCCGATACTGGATTGGCTTCTCCGCCTCATTGTACCGGGTGAAGACATGCATTTATCAACAATGTTTGGTAATATTTTCTTCAGGAAGATTTCATGCAAGGTCAGACTAAAAGGTCTTTTGCATTGGTCTTGCACGAACGATAAGAAAGGCTAAACCACAAGGAATGAAGGCAATAATGAAGGTCTTGGACTAAGGAACTCATAAGCCTTCATGTTACGGTGCCGCTTATAACCAAGAAGACTTTCCGACGAGAAATAAGAAGCAGTTAAATAGTGTTCAGCAAAGTGAGGAAAACAGGTTTTGGACATTATGTAAATCAATTAACCGAGGGTGTAACGCATGCAATCTAGTCTCACTTCACAAATAGTCGGGCAGGTGACCTAAACCTGCGGGGACCTCGATTGTACTGCCTTTGCTTTCATCATTTTCTATCATTTCGTGGAAGAATTTGGCATGCTTATATTTATTGCCTAATAACTGCCTGATTAATGAAGAAAGATTGTGGTTCCCAACTGTGTCTGAAGTTTAAAGGTATTGCGATACCAGCATGAGCGTTTGTTCTCAACATCTCCAAATAGCAGCTAACTTAGAAATTACACATCCAATAGTTCATATATAGAATGATTACTTTCATCATATTGAAATATTTCCACGTGTAGCTCCGGGAAATCCTGTGTGCTTTAAGGTATTCGGAAAATGCCAAGGTGATATGAGGGACTCTCGTGAGTCTCAGGCTGCAACAATTTAAGTATGCATATAAGGTTAAAAATGAATCTTCAGCCAGACCTTCGTTCAGTTCGCGGGGTTATTATGTCCGATTACGTGAGCTACGCCAATGTGTAGAGCACATAGGGAAACGAGCTCGACAGTGGGATTTTGACGGTAGTCCCGTACCATTCACGCCTTACCGAAAGGAGTTTGTGGGGTAGTAGTAATTCATTCCTATTTTTCACAGTGTCATAGACAGAGCCGGATTCAACCGGCTGCTTCCATCAACTCAGAAGACCGCACAAAGTTACCATAGAATTGCTCACCTCTCACAGAGTTCTACTGCTTTCAGGTATAGGCTTGAGAACGAGCTATCCTAAGGAACTGATCGCAAGTAGAAATCGCTGTCAGGCTCAGCAAATTAATTCTGAAACGAAAATCTTAACGCCATTCAGGCAGTGGAGGCGAAAGCCGGTTATTTCACCCGTTATAGTTACAACGCGCAGTGTGCACATCCCTGCAGCAAAGCTAACACCGAGAAGAGTGAAGGATATTTTCTCAACGTTGACTAACGCTACATTTGATGATTTTGTAGGCAAGTGTACGTCATCTTTCCTGACAGATACCGTTACGAGGCCCCGAATTCCGGTCATACTTATACGCCATGAGAAGCTATTGACATCCACTAGAGTGCAGACGTATCTCCCTGAGGCGAATGAGCCCAGCGGACAGCAGAATCTCCGGGTCTTGAGTAATTAAAATGTCAACGAAAGCCTGTGCATCTAGGCTATTCTGGCAAATAATCGTTTGCTGTTCCAAAATTTATCACAGTTTGATTTTTAAGGTTGATTGCATACTCGGTTAATCCATTGGATAGTGATTTATGAGTGTCACGGATGTGGATGATCAGTATACACTCCAAGGATTACCAAATGTGCGCCGTTGTGAGGGATTTCAGAATCTAGACGGGCGCTTAAGTAGGATTTTTAACAGACAGTTTATTAGGCACTTGCAGGGTGACTCATGGATCCTATAATTTCTGTACATATTGATCGGCTCAGGATACAGGAACCTAAAAGTCTACATAAAATGCGACTAAAAATGTAACAACCTGAGACATTAAAAGGGCTGGTAAACAATGGGGGTTAACAGGCTACTTCAAAAAGTACAGAGAGCTAGTGACGCTTTACCTTATATGCACACAAATGAAACTGTTATTCCTTTGTCAGAATTTCTCGGTTAAGATTTTTGGACATTTTCAAATTTATGACGTTCTCTCTCGTCTAAAATCATGGTACTGTTGAGCGAAAGTTTCGGATCTTTCCTCACAGGAATGACTAAAGGCCAAATAGGTTAGACTGGACCTAACATCCAGAAGCTACAGTGATACATATGTAGATATCACGTCAGCAAAGTTCATGCACTTTGATGTATTTGTAAATGTAAGGGTTGTATTGAAACCGTTTCTCCAATTTCGATGGGCCCATCTTGGATTGTCGGCTTATAAAAACCGTCCATACAACGTAGGTCTGCCTGCGGGAATCGAATTCCAGGAGACAGCATGGGTATAAACAGGTAATAGGCTCCACCAAGAAGTAGACTCGAGTCCAGTGCTTCCCTTCTTTGACGCGGAACACAGTAAACGTGTGGAGCCTGAAGGGCGACAGTTTTAGATAGATTGTTGTTGTTACGGTTTGTTGAACATCTGACCGCAAGTCACCTTCTGTTTTTCATAAGACATCTTGACTTGTACACCCAGATAACCTAGTTGCTTGAAATTGTCACATGTTGGACGTAAAGCGGGCGATAACTATAGGATTATACAAAATAAGTAGAGAATGAAGTCTCAGCAGGCGTTCAAACAATTTCTATCTGAAAGTCTTCGATTTCAAGCGTCTCACATTTGGCCGTTTACCCAGAACTAACGATGAAGGTTTCATGCGATAATTCAAAACTTGAATTCATAAAGAGAAAAAATCTCACTCTAGTTTCGTTTGGCAGCAGATGCACAGAATTATTTTGGGTTCGGTTTGATCAAATCTTCCTGATATTATAGAATTATTTAAATTATAATAAAATTGTTGGTTACCAGAGTGAACGTAACTTCAGTAAACACAGTTCTCATTGTCGATCTAGTCTATTTCTGGTGAATGTACTTCAAGGACATCCGAGTTCATACGGTGTTTCGTAGTTAAGCTTGATCCTTGAGTCACATCCGGCTAGTCGCGCAAGTCGTGTTTCTTTTGTGAGGTTGCATTATGAACCGAAGCATTCTTGAAACCATGAGGATTTTGTACGTCAGACAAATCAAACCTGTTATCTTCGACACGTAGCGCGGTGGAATCAACCGGCGTTGCTCCACCAAAGTCTGATGACATTTAACAAAAAGCGAAATCGTTTAGTTCTTACATACTTGAAGGCTGACCTCTTCAAAGAGATAAAAGCTGCTTGATAGTCACCAATGAATCTGTGGTATTTACTAGCGGTGAATTTAATTTCAGACCTATGGGTACTATCCGGATTTGACGGTCAATGGATAAAAGCTGGTAAGTTATTTTCAGGTTTTTGACGTTTTAATTGTCAAACAAAACAAGCAATTAAGTGACCGTTGATATTACTGCTAGCTAATGTCAACAATCACTCTAGGAATTACAAGGGCGTGGTTAAGACAGTAGGCCGAAATATTTCGCAAATGCTGGGGGTAAACGAAAATAAAACCGAAACGACTATTCCAGCTTTTAGACTTCTGCATGAGCACCTTTGAGATGAGTCCATCAATGAGTGAAAGCGGCTTCATTTGATTCTCCGATAACAGAATTTATCAACGAATCAGTAATGCGGCGTCTGGAGCCCGTGGAATCACTTATCGTCAATCTCAAACCCCAGATTCGCTGAGTGAACAATTTTGTCATTGCGGAAAAAAGCCCAGTGGAAAGTGCGTATGAAGTACTCAGTCACATTTGAGGGTGGCAAATTTTTGGAGAAAACCCGAAAGAAACGATGGAATATTATCTTAGGGTGTTTTTCTGAGCAGAAGTTTGGATGATAAAGTTGAAAGTCGCGTGTGCGGGAGAGAAAACATGCAAATCAATTACTAGACTATATGTCCAGGAGCGTGGCCTTACACTTTACAAAGAGCGTGCCAAAGGACGAGGCGACTTTGATCAGCTCATCAAGGAACACCGGAGTCTTGCCCTCTTCGATGGCGAGAACCATGTCATCTGGATGATCCGGATCAATAAGAATTTCGTCAGCTGCAATTTGAACATCGGAGTTTCGGAGACCTTCCAGCGTTCAGCTCATTGTTTTACCGATCCTGAAATTGGATAGGAATGGAGAGAGTTGGTAAGCATGAATGACACCTCTTTGTGTACACAAGTTTTTCGAGAGCTCTCGTGAACTTCCACACATCCCGAAATCTGAGGATATAAAGAACTTATTATGTTCACAAACTTCCGGGGAACTCCTTATGGGCAAGCTTGTGACCGAATGCACTTTGTAAATACAGGAATACTAAAATCATGGGTCGTTTCTCGTATGACCTAGTTTCAGCACCCGAAGATGTGAAGATGTTGTCAACAAAACCATACCAGATCGGAATACCACTTACTGCTTTTAATCAGTGTTGCACGAGCCATCGTAAGGCGACGAAGAAAAACTAACGCTAACAGTCCCTTTGCCACTGGGGTGATACCCCAGTGGTTACCACAGGGGCACTATCGCCAACTTCTCCAGTTGCGCAGAACAGTCCTGTTTTCCCGAATCCAGACAGACAGATCAGAAAGCGCTAACTTAGAACTTTAGCTAGACCTTTAAACAATACTGGCTTGATGTCGTCCGGACCAGAAGTTAGGTGGCGTTTGAGAGAACATGCAGTCATATACGTCTGGGGTAGTAGGCGTTCTCACGTTCACTGTATTCGATTTTATGTCAGCTACGGGCTCCAGATGAGTGACAGCTGATGGTTATGTTCTTTATTCAGAATGGTAGTTGCGTTCTGATCCTTGAGGATTTCGCTCACAGGTCGCTTCCGAGGGCTGGTCTCACAGATTAACAGGAATAATCACTGGTTATTACTACCCTTCTAATTCTCTTTCATTTCTTTGGCTTTCTGTGTCAACAAGCGGTTGTTCACAATCGGCTCGCACGCTCTCTTTCACTCGACGTCTGATAATTCGTCGGGTCAGGTTACGTTCGAGACTTGCTGGAATATTTCTCCGAGATTTAATCAGTGCCTCTTTTCTTCTGACATCCAGTGTTTGAATGGGCCTTGTAGCTCCTTGCCACCGGAAATCTTCCAGCACTGTGCAAGGAGATCGCGATCTCTTCCCAATAATAATTCACCTCCAACAAAGGGGCAGTTGCATTATCTGTAGGAGACGATGCTGAGCTTTGAGTCAGCCGTAACAAGAAATTCAGGGAGCCATAAAAATTAGCTTTGATGGTGTCAGAGCTAAATTCGGTTAAGGCGAAAGTAGACATGGCAAATAGACAGTGATTAAATTCTCCCTTGTAAGGCCCATGCACTGGCGTTGCCAGACGAACCGCACACAGGCAACTATCAGCAGTTATGCTGTCTGGTAGAGATTCTTCCACCCGACTCAGGATGATACCAGCCTCTGTACACCCCGTCACAGCAGCTTATGGATAAACAGAAGTTGACGACCAGAACCGAGTGGAGAGTGATAGGGTGGTTAGCTCAATCACTGTGCTTACACATTAAATTCTTGTTTTTGATACACAGCGTACAACAATGCCAAGTAAGTCCAGTGTGTAAGCAAGAGCAGTTTGTTGGCCTACTTACTTCAGAGTGCGGACACTGAAGGTGGCTAGAGAGGCTGGGTGTCGAGGCTTGATGATGGATTCCGAGATGGCTGAGGATGTCGGCACCGGACGAAGGGCAAATTTTGCTTGAAAAACCGTTGCAGACTGAACGAAGTTATCAGTTCTGAGTGCTGGGTCCAGAAGGAGAGAGCTATTAATGGGATGCGAGGAGGGGGAAGAAAGAGTAAGTGAAAGAGAAAGAAGGGAGGTGTCCGTAGTAGGATGTTTTCGCTTACCCACCCTCCTCTATGCAGCGAGTAAGGCCTCATTTCCTACGGGTATTTCTTTGTTTGCTACACAATTGCGCGAGTTTTGTACCAACGGACCGCTTGTTAGGTCGTGGAAAGTCTAACAAACTATTCTCATCCTTTCCACTATAGTACAATGGGTCGCCAGAAGCCGCTAGAAAGTACAGTTACCAGCGTTTATCTATACTATTGCTATCATCCGGAACGTAATGAATAGAACCCGCAGTTTCTTTTTTCTTTGTAACAATGAATCGATATTACCTATGAGCTCAGTGGTTAGCTGCCATTTGTGAACCACTTCATTCATGTCCACGTAACGTGGACTCAGAAAACTTTGCCTCTTGCAGCAACAACTGCTAACACACAACTACTTCCCGTCAATACATTCAGACACTTTCATTGATAACAAATGATAGTACATAGGGATTAACTCACCTGGGGCGGGGTGCCTTCATATTTACTCAGTTATTTTTTGTGGACTTTGTAAACCTGTGATACTACCAAGCCATGGCCATAGAGAAATTCGATATCTTGCCACCAACCATACCTATATAGTGAGGTGGACCCAAGAGTGCAGAGTTAGCCTGTGGAACATAACGGGACGTAATCGTTTGACGCAAAACGAACGGGGGCGTTTTCACGTCACGCATGAATGAATTTTAACGAAAGTAAAACGGCAAAATGAAGTGTTAACTTGATGTGACCTGGATGTCACAACATCACGACCAACCCAGTAAGCACTCAAATGCTCCAACCAGTTTGAAACAAGTAATCCCAAAAGATCTGCATAACGAGGCCAGAAAATGTTACACAGAATAACATACGATCACTTCCCGTGGGTGACGAGCAAGTTTGAGGCATTGGAAATGCAGTATTTTCATCCAGAATTCCTTTCCGACGGACTACCTACATATGTAAACGTGAACATTTGCTCCCTATGTAGTTCATATAACCTCACCAGCTATTGTAAACTTGAGCACTGTTCATCCCAGAAGTAATGTCTGACAGAAATCGTAAAAGTTGACAGTGGGTAAAAGGAACACGGTTCAGAGGACGAGGGAAACGGAAGGAAACTGGTTATTTCGTAGCTGCTCGTCTCAAAATACGCGCAAACCCAGTCGTAAACAAAATAATGGTTCAGCGAATATACACTCATCTGCAAACTAATTTGGTTCTTTCGAGAGACTCACCTGGAACCCAGCTGAATCTCTCGTTTATGATGTTCTCTGGCAACTGAATGTGCTGCACCAGGCCGCCTCATGTTTCAGTCGCTACGATATTTGAAATATCGCGATACATGTATATTTGTAATGTACTACTCATAAGGTTGCTGAAAATCCATCGACAGCCCACGACCGGTTTCGCCCTTCTTGAAGCTCATCAGGTAGGCGCAATATATTCGCTAATTTCGTGCAATTTGGTTTCAAGTAGAACATAAGGTTGACGGAAACCCGGGGACTGCGCCTACCTGATGAGCCCCAAGAAGGGCGAAACCCGTCGTGTGCTCTCAATGGATTTTCAAAATAATGGTTCCCTCAAACCAACCCGGTCCATCATCCATATGGTGATAGTTTTGCACCTTAAATGGCTTACAAGTATTTTGTCCTTGAACCAACTGAGTTTTGGATAGTCTTATGAAATTGCAATCTGACGCGCCCAAAATTAAGCATAGATTTCAAAAAAGATTTCGGATTGTTTTCAACCAGAAAAGCTACACACGACCTTTTGTGTACATCATTTCATCAGCAGCTACGAAAATGCGCCCACCTTGTGTACATTGTTTTCACGTAGTTCTAAAACTCGAGGACATCGCCGCAATCTTTTCGTGAATGAGTCGCACGAAACAATAACGGAACTTGTATCCTTGGACCTAACGGACAAAAACTGCTTTCTAGCAGTGCCTTAAATTCTCATTGGAATACTGTGTGAAATCGGGTATCAACTTATGTTCTTTTTTGCGCCGAAAGTCAAAAGTCGCAAGGTGAAGCTCTTCAAGATAACGTTTGAAATTCAAACGTTTTACGGCCACTGTTTTACTTTGTGATCTGTTTCATTGCTGATTTTGGACATGATAAAGTTACAAAAGTTGAGAACTGAAAATGGTTTTTGGAATATCTGGAACCAAAAGCGAAAACCTACATAGTATGAGCCGCCTGCTGTTCATGTCCTTAAACGTGTTATCACGTTAAATCGTGGATGACCGTTGACTCCTGATTTCAAGGAATATAGTTCCATACCTATGACAGCCATTAATAAACCATCGCGATGCACTTTATACCTTTAGTCTGCTGCACTGTATTTGACGGCAGCTCTCCAGGGGGTGTGGCACTGGTGAACCAAGCAATCAACGTAATCAGGACGTCACAAATCATGTCCCCCACCATTCCCAACGTGGCGGTCTTTAATCGTCATTTTCAGCCTTTAACCTAAAGTCGCATTGTGAAAAGCTCATCTGCTCACCCTTCGGTCGCTCAAACTAAAATGAGCAACGCTGCTTGAGCGAGGACTAAATGAACAACTTCTCTTACATTTGAGGTACTATTTACCTCCGTGATGGGAAATGTTCACAGGAGTACAAGTGCTATCTGACAAAAATGATGCTGCAGATTGCTAATATCTCGTCAATCCCGGATTCCCTTCCAATGCTTGTAGCATTAGAAAACCTTTCAGTATGACCGCTTAAGTTTACCGGCACTCGCATGCTTTAGGTTCCTACAAACCCAATGAAAACTCTTGATCTTCAAGTTGCCTTCGGGAGGGATAGTACGTACTTAAAATAGCTTCTTGACTTTTCGTTAGATGAGCTAACTTTTTGAATTGCTGAAGGAAAACCCGACGAAATGCCGCCCTCCGTGATTTACACTGAATATAATTGCCGTCTGTGGGGGTCAAAATCCTAGGACCATCTTTAAATTTATTTTCATAATATTAAATAAGCGAGCCGTCTGATGAGATGGCAGTTTAAAAAATGGACACTAAGAATTTTGGTAGGCAGCCGTCTTTGATTTAGTTAACTCGAATGATGCTGTACTCGCAGACCGCGCCACTTTATTGTGCCCGCACCTAAAATTGGTAAGTTTTGACTTGTGTTTCAAGATACTTTCGTACTTTCTTTATGCAACCCTCGTAATGCCGCAAACGTGAGTTTTCTAATAGAAGAGAAAACATGATGTTACTAGATGCTTATCTGGTAATCATGACGCAGAGAACGAACAGGATGCTCACAGTTTTCAGGACTGTACCAATAGTTGATATTGGCATTCAGACAGGGTTGGTGGTCATATATGGACAGTATGTTGATAACTGATACCCGACCGAACTTTATTTCTGCGGCGAAACGTTACCGATGTTTGTTCGACTAACCTTGCTACTCTTCAGTTAGTATTGTAACTAGTAGGGAAAATTGACTACCGAGGGCTTTCGATGAAGCCTTTTGGAAAGCTTGCCTGAATGTTATATCATGCTCAACTATGCTTTTGCTTGGTGATCGTCAGGTTTTAAACAAGCTACTCAATTCACGACTGCCTCTTTGAAAGATCCTTGATTGCCGTAAGTCGGATAGCATCAAACGGGTGCTCAAAGAGACACGGCAAAATTTAGCTCCACATCAGACTTTTTGGAAACTTCGTAAAAAATGATTACCTAAAGAGAAAATTGGTTGCTAAGTGTTGTTAGCTCTCGTCCCTGGACAATTATTACATGGCTTTGGAACCTGAAATACGGTAAGAATTCTGTCTGAAGCAATTCTAATGTACTTGGTATCCAAAGGATACCTGCTTTCGCAGTAGGCTGTACAAAAATCTAAGTGAACTTATTTATTACTATAAGCAATGTCAAACATGAAACTATTGGATTCCAGAAACATATCCCATTACTCTACTGTTCTCCGAATGGGCCATTCTTATACTTTTTTCTCAGCGTTGATGACCTTTTTTACTTGACTGTTAAAGTATCAGCGGTCACATTTTATTTACCCAGTATCTTCCCCAATTTGCCGTCAATAAGTCCATCAGACTGAGATGAAATGTCATACATTCTTTCAAGAAGACGCCAGCATCTGCAAAACGCAAAAAATGTATTGAATATCCCTTCCAAAAATCAATGGGTTGCTTGTTGCTCCTCATGTGGTCATGAGGTCCCTGATTGTACAGTCTCTGCTTCTATGCTAGCGCACCGCGTACCCCAGGAGTTGCTTGTAAGATCTTGTGAGCATTCAAGACAATAAATAAAAGCTAGAAACTAGAATATATCTTTCATTAATAATACGATATCCAACTCTGTGAGTATTAATTCATCGTAAGTAGGGAGAAGAAGGTGACGTCATCTTCAGGATTCAACTTGCGTAGTCCATTCAATTACTGTTTAACTAAAAAAGAAGCGAATAATAAATCCGTGTTAACAGGTAAAAATTTTAGAGCCCAGACATCCGTCACAGACAAACGGATATTGCTAATCTGAACCGGCGAGCGTCTTCCCAATGAATGGGTCTTCCTATTTTACTATGTGGATTCGGAGCTGTTCTGTTCAACAGCTGTTCACCGATTGCGTGAAAAGATGTCTAAAAGCCTGTTGGATACATACACCCCTTGACTATCTGAGGAAGCTGAAGCAAGAAGTACGAACTGGATAACCTACAGAGTAGTATATATCGCCGAAAGGTACTCTTACATAACACATGTATGACCTAGCCATGTTTCATAACACTTACTTGTCATGTTTTGGTTGATTCCATCCCGCTTCACCATCGGAGGCAGTAGCTGGTCAAAATGGCTGAGACTGTAAAATCCGGACTTCTTAACTTCGGCCTTAAAATACTTCAGATGTGGGTCTGGCCAAACAGCTGAACACTCATGTACACACCCACTGAGATTTGCACACGTGTTATTCACTATTTTGCCGTATGACTAGGGACTCTTTTTAATAATGTATGCGTGCTCTGAAGAATATGCAACAATTTTTCAAAGCACGAGTACTTTGTGACCGCCTGATGTATCCATGGGACATCTACTGAAAAAATCCAGCAAACGTATATAAACTATTTTTCTTAAAGGCGATGTGTGGAGGAAGTGCTTACCATATTTTAAAACCACGAGCATATACAAGTGTCTCGACAGCAAGACTCGAATTCCGTTCGCCATTGAACAAGACAACAATAAGGTGTTTCTTCAATTCGGGTAGGGTTGATGGCATGTTGGTGCAGTATCCGTATGCACATAAAGGGATTCACACGGACCCGATAGCATTTTTGTTTCGAGAGCCACGCACAAAAGTGGTGTGCAAATGAGAGTTCAGGGTTCAAGTAGAACATAGCGTTGACGAACACTTAGGGACTACGCCTTCCTAATGAACCCTGAGAAGAGTGAAACCGGTCGGGAACTGTCGAGGAATTTCGGGCAGCCTTATATGTAATATGTTGCACATGCCTGTGCAACTCTACTTTGACATCCCGTATATCGTATCAACTGAAAAATGAGAAGCAGCACTCCCAGATAAAAAGACATTATTAACGAGAGAATCAGCTGCTTCTCAGCAAGTTCTCGTGAAAATTGCACGAGTCTGCAAACGAGGGTATTTGTCTTCATGTTTTACAAGTTTTACTTGTTACTGAATGACAAAAGTAAGGATCGATAAATAAATCAACTGGCTCAGGAGTTACTATATGCCGTAATAATACCTTGCTCAGCACGATAGGTTACTTGACAGCTCTAGTGTGAAATGAATAACGGTTGATGCTATTTCCACAACCTCCTATAAAATTTCTCGTTAGTTCGTCCCATACATATTGAACCTGCACGATAAATACCTCATTTTTAGTTCGTCCATACATATTGAACCTGCACGATAAATACCTCATTTTCGACTGCACAGTTATACATAATCGCTGAATGGCGCTTTAGGTATTCATGATTTGTGTTAACAACACTCTCATCACATGCATGTAGAGACCGTGTAAGTTGCCGGAGAAGGTCTCTAGAAAAACGTTATACCTTAGGCAAAGACGGAGTGCAACTGGAACAAGCACTCAAAAACGCCATTGAAGTGCATATAAACCAAATTAAGGATCTATGTGTTATTAAAAACCTACGGAGCGCTCCGCAGGCGCCTTTAATGAACTCCTCACAGGTCACAAGAATGAAAAATCGAAAAATTGTGGAAATAGTGATATTCATGAATAACAGTTCATCTAAACAATCACTTGATTCATATAATTGCAAGTGACTGAATAAAATCTAACTATTGCGGATACTCTCCGGTCATTTATCTCCAAGATTTCCGGACTTTGATTTATGATGCATCAAGAAAATTGAAAAAATGTTCTGCAAGTCCCAACGAGGGTGAAGTTTTTGCAAACATTTATCTTGATTTTACGTCTGTGTATTATGGATTCATTGATCTTGGCGTATCTAGCACCTAGTGTGTAAGGACTGGACATCTACTGAAAAAATCCAGCAAACGTATATAAACTATTTTTCTTAAAGGCGATGTGTGGAGGAAGTGCTTACCATATTTTAAAACCACGAGCATATACAAGTGTCTCGACAGCAAGACTCGAATTCCGTTCGCCATTGAACAAGACAACAATAAGGTGTTTCTTCAATTCGGGTAGGGTTGATGGCATGTTGGTGCAGTATCCGTATGCACATAAAGGGATTCACACGGACCCGATAGCATTTTTGTTTCGAGAGCCACGCACAAAAGTGGTGTGCAAATGAGAGTTCAGGGTTCAAGTAGAACATAGCGTTGACGAACACTTAGGGACTACGCCTTCCTAATGAACCCTGAGAAGAGTGAAACCGGTCGGGAACTGTCGAGGAATTTCGGGCAGCCTTATATGTAATATGTTGCACATGCCTGTGCAACTCTACTTTGACATCCCGTATATCGTATCAACTGAAAAATGAGAAGCAGCACTCCCAGATAAAAAGACATTATTAACGAGAGAATCAGCTGCTTCTCAGCAAGTTCTCGTGAAAATTGCACGAGTCTGCAAACGAGGGTATTTGTCTTCATGTTTTACAAGTTTTACTTGTTACTGAATGACAAAAGTAAGGATCGATAAATAAATCAACTGGCTCAGGAGTTACTATATGCCGTAATAATACCTTGCTCAGCACGATAGGTTACTTGACAGCTCTAGTGTGAAATGAATAACGGTTGATGCTATTTCCACAACCTCCTATAAAATTTCTCGTTAGTTCGTCCCATACATATTGAACCTGCACGATAAATACCTCATTTTCGACTGCACAGTTATACATAATCGCTGAATGGCGCTTTAGGTATCACTGATTTGTGTTAACAACACTCTCATCACATGCATGTAGAGACCGTGTAAGTTGCCGGAGAAGGTCTCTAGAAAAACGTTATACCTTAGGCAAAGACGGAGTGCAACTGGAACAAGCACTCAAAAACGCCATTGAAGTGCATATAAACCAAATTAAGGATCTATGTGTTATTAAAAACCTACGGAGCGCTCCGCAGGCGCCTTTAATGAACTCCTCACAGGTCACAAGAATGAAAAATCGAAAAATTGTGGAAATAGTGATATTCATGAATAACAGTTCATCTAAACAATCACTTGATTCATATAATTGCAAGTGACTGAATAAAATCTAACTATTGCGGATACTCTCCGGTCATTTATCTCCAAGATTTCCGGACTTTGATTTATGATGCATCAAGAAAATTGAAAAAATATTCTGCAAGTCCCAACGAGGGTGAAGTTTTTGCAAACATTTATCTTGATTTTACGTCTGTGTATTATGGATTCATTGATCTTGGCGTATCTAGCACCTAGTGTGTAAGGACTATGTTATTCCAAGAACGAACTGGTATTTAGAAAGCGCTTCAACCATATGAGGGACCGGCAACCGTGACGAAACCCCGGGAACCAGTCGCTAAGTGCCCGCAGCTGAAGAGTAACAGTTGCCTTGCGAAGGCATGAATGAAATGGCTCAGGCGAGTTATTTGTATCAGTTTGAGAGAATACCATTGGTAAACAGGCAAAAGTTTTGTCCGTGGCCATAAGGCGGCCTGAAAGCACTACTACTGGAACGTTTACTTGAACCAAACAGGTTTCCAGCAGAATGTTTCTACGCGTGGTCCTGTGAAACCTATTTAGAACTGGACTTCATAAAAGCCAGCAACTGCCCCCAGGGAGGATCGAACTCCCGACCCCTGGTTTACAAGACCAGTGCTCTAACCACTGAGCTATGGAGGCGTCGGCGCTTTTTGGATCTCTGTTAAGTGATTTCAGTCGTGCACACATAATATTTGTGAACACAAATCTCGGTGCACAAAATGAAGTATAACTTTGACGGATCTGGCATGACAATATATTCAGTCGGGTGGTTGTGCGCGCGTTTTTAACTTAAAAACCTAGAGAGGTTAAAGATAGATTCAGCGTAAGTTCTTGTACACCTGCGATCCTCTCTAAAATTTAAATACGACTGTTTACTAATTCGACACCACAGAATGTATGAAATAAACTGAGAACTACGATTTTTCACAGCCACCTACAAATTATCCTTCAGCTGACCTTGGGCGTTCGAAAGGTGCAAGAATTGCATCACAGTTCTGTGTTTGATCCACTGAGACACAGATTTGCCTCCAATACAGACAGCGCGTTCCAACAATCCCGAATTTTAAGAGAGAAA
The DNA here is from genome assembly GCF_000715545.1 of Opisthorchis viverrini. Lineage (NCBI taxonomy): Eukaryota > Metazoa > Platyhelminthes > Trematoda > Opisthorchiida > Opisthorchiidae > Opisthorchis > Opisthorchis viverrini. The sequence goes on along the minus strand of NW_008751684.1, from coordinate 1,057,621 downwards.
ATGTTTCTTATTTGAGGTTTTGTGGCCATTTCGCATGAGAATGCATTACCCTGGCCATCATTCAAAGACTTTTGGGGCAGATTTATCCGCATGGTGTGCTCGTGACTAGTGCCAGTTGAGAAATAAGATGTTTAAAACGTTGATTTTGCTATAATGGATTACTTGGGTACGCAAATTTCCGTGAATCGTTTCTTTACCTCCAGCGAGGGAGAAATGTTGCCAGCTTTAGTGAAAAGTAGAGGTTTGGCTACACGGGAGGTGTTGGTGAGTCAATGACCGATTCGGCCTCTCAGCTAACATTTTCAAAACTTTAACCGGATAAAAATTGTTTAAAACCCAGCTTTCAGCTAGTCAGATAAAAACCAACAAATATTCGACTACTAGTTTACAGACTCACATGTGGTGTACATTCTATTTTAGGTCGAACGAAAGAGAACATCGTCAACACAGGACTCTTAATTAACCTGTCTTTATTATTATACCGATATTACTGTATCAGACATCGGTACAATACGTTTTTCATGATACAAAACTGTAATCGGTCAAATACTAAAACCCCTGATAGTGCTAAACACGCAGAGTGAATTAAAAAAGCAGGTTTTGTTGCATCAGAAGCAGAAATGAGATGAATCAAATGGGGAAAATGGGGTGTTTTCCTTTTTGTATCGGTCAAAAGACATGGTGTTCCCGGGAGGTAACACTCACCGACAGGAATCGAGTCCTTTTCAAGTCTTTTAATTGTTGGAGGATGTAACCACTACTGGCTGCGGAATTTCGTATTTGTATAGGAGTTCCGAGATAGGTCTGTTTTGTTAACTGCTTCCTTACTGATGATGGAACTTATGTAATCAAGTCATCCGGTGCAAGAGACAAACCAGCGATCACAGGTGGTCGTGCGACTGTGAAACAGTACTAAATAGATAAGTACACTGGTGGACAGCAGAGTGTAAGATAGCGCGGAAGAAATGCCAGTGACCGAGTGGTACAGGTTGAACATTTGCATCACCACGTACTGAAAGAAATACACCTTTAATTTATCAGAAAGAAGTATGTAGCACTGAATGTAGGTAGGTCAACGCCATTCGTGGACGAATTACTCGTAAAGTCACGCGATTCTGATATTGTTACAAACAGACACAAAACACTTTGTAAACCAGTTCAACTAGCAACCGTCGTAGCATTACTACGCAAGAGAAACCCAACTGAGCCGCTACCATTCCAACCGTGATACTACTGATGGGAGGGCATGCGAGTAGTATGTCTTCTCGTAAGTCCACTTTGCGTCTCTTGAAAAGTGAGATCTATTACGGAATCTGGTTGGTCGATTTGTAGCATTCGGTTGTATTTGAGCAACAGGTCAATAAATATCCAGGGGAGTTTAGGAAGACGCGTTCAAGGAGAAGATTGATATTCGATTTTTTAAACAAGATGCATATGAGAGTTTTGCTCTCCTCCCCAATAGTCTTTAACTATTCAGTTGGCATTTTCTAATGAATAACTCCGCACCAAAGGCGTTGTTCCTTTTCCCCATGAGGTTTAAGTACTAATTAACTGAAAAACTGTAACTTCAGAGAGGAAAGTACTCTAAAATGAAATTAAATTCTAAACAGCTGAAAATAGCACACATGGGAAACAAAATGATATCCCCGAGATTGATTAAGCCCCGGAGACAAGGGACCACATAATATATCATAACACGGACCAAAAGGTTGAGTATTCCGTGAACACATTTACAGTGTTCTTCGGCGTCCCATGATACATGTCCTTGAATAGCTACATGAGCTTTTATATGATGGCGCCACTTCAACAGACGCTTGGCGCTGTGCAGTCCGCTGGTCTAACAATAACCAACTTGTTCATTTTAAAGAGTGGAATAAAACCATTGCACAACAAGCATGTAATTTACTCTTAGAAACGATCCCTGAACGATGTATTTTCTCGTTACTTTTGACAGAAGCAAATGAAAATAAATGAAACGTCCAAATTTGATAGCTTACTCCGCACATTTAAGCGCAAATACGAAACGGACATTCTTTTAGATACATCAGCCACTAGACAGTCAGACGGGATGATGAGCTACTCAGTCCGTGCAGAAAGGAATACAATTTCTCATCCTCTGTCAGATATACTAGAGACGAGCAATGGTGAGTACGCTAACACAAATACGCCAAGTACGCTTGAGCAGGTACCATGGGTCATCATCAGGACACTGAGAACAAAGGACTGTCCAGTTTGTCACACAGTAGCTTTCTTCCCCTGCTCGATGTAAACCCAGGAATAAAAGAGAAATAGTGGCACAATATCGAGAGTAGACATATTTAGAAAACCGTGAATGTCGAAATCATGATTTACGATTTTTGATGGGAATAAGGAATACGAAGGAATTCAGCCAATGAGGACGAGCTAAGTGGTCGCCACAAAGATCAGAGTTTGTTTATTCATTCATCTGTGGTTACTATGGAGGCTAACTCAAGGAAAGGAATGCAGGCTTGGAATGAGTAGAAAAGTACCAATGCCTTGGCGTGTATTGCTGGTGATAGGCTGGACAGTCCGGGACAATCGCTAGATACTCCACCACAATCCAGCCTCCACAACTTTCAGACACTTGATTCATTCCAGTTGTCACTAATATTGTTGCTTCTTCTAACGCTATTGCAAAAAGACAACAGCCCTGATTGCTGGCGATCCAAACGGCTATAATCCAAACTAAGCAGAAGCCGCTCGTGAATGGATGTGAGGTATGGTTTACCTCGTCTTTGTTAAATTTTCTGCAACGCCCAACCACATTGCCCACATTCCTAAATTGTGAAGTAACACGAGTATGTAGATCCGTTTTTTTCACATGTCACAATGTTGCAGGTTATACAAATTCCTGAATTGATAATGTCTTCCCAGACGTGCCTTCTTCGAGTTCGTGAAGGAAGCAGTGATGTTGTATATATGTCACTGTTGAAATTTGCTATCAAATATATGCACAGTTTCGTGTCATTAAATGTTCTGACCGATGATAAGTGCCCATTCAAGAAAGCTTTGTAAGGCATCTAAAAAGCAAAATTTCAACCAAAGGTACTGTAAAGCAGGCCATGGTATCTGACTCAAAGTAGCTGAGTGGATAGGAAACAAAGAATAACTAATGAAGTCGCTGCGAAATTTGTCACACGAAGACAGTCGATCCAAATCTACAAACTTCTGTTGTTGATATGGTCAACAAGTCAAATTATGGCTCACATCAAACAGCTGATTTTTAAAAAGCTTGAAAGCAGGAGAATCTTTAAAAAATATGCCAGGTAACCAACAGTTCTTCCTTTGCGCTTCAGCTATCTTAACTTTCAGAGTGAACCCCTGAGAAGCTGAACATCTGTTAAATATGTTGTAGCAAGCTGATAACGACTAAGCATCGATCTACAGTAGAATATCCATGGTAGTAATGGCGTTTACGGACTACAATAAGGTATTTTAGGGAATACAGTTTCCACTCTTTTTTTGTCTACCACCTAGAACTCCGGGTAGTTTAAATGGTCTCACGGGCAACATATCGCTTTGCTGAAAGTCACGAATTCATTACCAGTGTTGTAACAAAAACAAAAATTATGGGTGATAGATAAGAGAACTGGTGCTGTGTGCACTCAATAAACTGGCGCCACGACCATCGACTTTATTGTGTTTGTAGCAAAGCACTTGTTTCTCTTCCAGTCCACCCACTGGAGTGAGCACGTTAGTACGGTAGTACTCATAGCATACAATGCATCGGGCGCAACTCTTTCCAATCTATTTTCCATCCAAAATAAGAGCAACCCATAAAGAGAACGTCATATTATCAGCCTTTTTCTACGCAAATGTGGCACAAAATTTATCCGCTTTACTAGGTGCGAACGCGAAATTCAGGCCTGCTTCCCCTTTGATTAGGTTGAACAACAAAAATGCTCACCTGCTGATAAAATGGCAACTAGAATCCATCTTCAAATGAGGCAAATAGAAGGAACGTGTTGTTTCACATCAACTAGATAATGAATTTCGGAGCTGGAAGTTCTTCAGAACATTACCTAACGGACGGAACTTATCACACTGCGTTCTTCTTTTGTTACTTGGGAAAAACCATTATTGAGACGTTGGATAGTACGCTGGTCCAAAACCGATAGAAATAGATTCGGTTAGTTTATGCAGTTAGACTTTCACCACTCAAAGTTGAATTTGGATATTACTCGCGATTTATCAGTGCAAAATTGTCAGGCTGTATTGCCAGTAATTTTTCAGTCATTCTGTCAAGTGAAGATATGGCCACCAACAATGTGTGAACGAGGCATCTGGACTTCCGCTTAGTGAACATGTAAAACTATTCACTACTTGTCTGATGACGCTACATTGGGTAACCGTGTTTACGCACGTGATGCAACTATTTCAGTCGACACACAATATTTCCTCGAACGTGTGCGTTTTTTTGCGATACAAAATTGCAATACTTCAGGGCCTACGAGACGTCCGCATGACATTTTCAATGTTATTGAAACACAACTTCAAATAGTGGCACCCGACTACAGGGCACAGGAAGAACGTAGATGGGGTTTCTTATCAGTTAAGTGGATTGTTGATGCATGTAGTACTATGTAGGGCGTTTGTTTCTGAGATTTTGTGCTTCCATTCAAAATGCGCACCGTATGAAAAAAAAATTAAGTAGATGCCCAGAAAACTATCACACAGTATTACAGTATTACAGCATCATCACAGTATTATCAAAGTAATATAATATTATCACAGTACTATTACAGTATTACAGTATTACTACCACTATTACTGTACCTATTATTACCTACTGTTACTATAAGTATTATCCTACTATGCAAACGCTATTTGGGTTTGCTCAAATTGACTCGAAACCACGCAAGATGCAGTCCCGATAATCAAGGCCCACACGATTGTTATGGAATGCCTTGACGGAAATTGTATAAACGGTTTCTACAATAAAGTTTTATCAATGGGCAATAGTTAGCAAATCAAACAGACAGTGCCGATATCTGCTGGCGTAAGAATCAACCATGGTTACCTTGCCCGAGATGTTCAAAGAATTTCGCATCCGGCACAAATGGGAATTCGTGTAATACGAATGGATTTGTAAACAGCAAAACGAGATGTATGGACCGTGCAGAGCATGTCAGCTTGCCTCTGTCAATTCGTAAACCAGTTAGATTTGACTTACTCACGTTACCCTGCAAGGCATGTATTTTCTAAGTGTACTTCCAACGCGGAGGTTATAATAGCGCCCACTGGACAGATGGGACTTTCATATACTGATCAGTGGACCTTGTTACAGTTGAGATACCCAGTCTTTGGCTCAAGAGGACACCTGGTAGGAAGTTTATAAGACCATTTTTCCTTCTCTTGGTCGTACGCAGATGAACTAGCGTGAAAAATGATCGATTTTGATTTTGGTTTGACTAGTTTTGTCGCAAAGAAAATTTCTTTCCTTTGGACTTTAGGTAAATATCTATTCTCCTTGGTTTACAGACAAGATCCATGTGGTACTATTTAACCTGCTGAAGAAGGCAACTTTGATTCCGATATCCGGAATACATTTGACGAGCAAGAACATAGTAATTATGACCTGTTCGCCTTGGTAAATGAACCGAAGGATGGTGCACATACCGAATGCTTATTGGGGTTGATTGGATCAAGGTAAGGGTATTAGCTGAATTTGAAATCTCCTGAACGCATTCAGATCACCTGAAGTTTTTAGTGTACTATTTCGGCCAATTCAAAATACATCGAGTTTTTATTGCGTTACAGTTTTATATTGAAAATACCGCTATTCTCAAGTGAAGGTGTGGGAAGAACAAACTGTGGCATTTTTATCACCGTGTAAATGAAAACTTGAAGGGGGTACAATGACAAAACACAGCTGAATGCAGTGATAGGAAATTGTTTTAAGTTAACAGCAATAATTGTGAAGCTTTGACATACGTCACTCTGTTAAAAAAGAGGTTTTTGTCCGTGTGAAACAGTCGCTCATTCACAAAGACATGTATAAAAATGAGCATTCATGTTCTGGTCTTCTTTATGCTAAACAAACGTCACACTTGCTTCTGCAGAGCAAAGTATGGTGTAGTATAAAAATCTCCTTATTGGTCGCCGCAAGAAGTTTTTGAAATCTGTCGAACTGAACAGTAAAATTTGAAAATTTAACCCCTCTACAGTATGCCTCTTAGATGGACTCAGCATGACAGGCGATACGGGAAACAGTAAAGTTAATTTTCTCGTTTCCTCTCCCAGACACTAAATGAAAATTGCATCGAATTTTCAGATTATAAAAGACTGACACTTAAAGCCTGAGAGATTTCTGACGGGACCGACGTCAAGCTAATCAATGCCTAACTGCGGATTTATAGGAAGGCAGTTATGTGAAATTTCCTTGAACAAAAATGAAAGCCACAAATTTGATACGTTTGTTCATTTGAATCGATACGTGCGTGATAGATCGGATGACCATGTTCACTTGAGTCATAGTGCGTTTTCGTTTGGCTTTTGGCAGGTGTGTTTATACCTGCTGCAAATAATGCAAGCGCGAATGTTTATTGTCTTGGGTCCAAACGACTGAATTTGTCGGCTAACCAGAATAAAGTATATTATTTAGGTTTAGGCAAGGTCGGGTCAAGAGGCGGTTGTTACCTGATGAAACTCGAAGCTACAACTACTGCCGTATTATTTGCGGTATTATTCTCCCACCGTTGGTGTGGTTTCATTTGAGCATTTCCTGTTTCACATTTGTTTCCCTGTCTCACCTTCTCCTTAAAAAAACAATGCATTTCTACAATTATAGAGATCCATTCTGGTTAGTAGGTTTTTATTCAAGAAAGTACACAGGCCAGCACTGCTTATGCAAATTAATTCACAGGTACCATTGTTCTGCAACCTGCTATGAAGAACCACCCCATAATTCTGACTTATCAAGACAATAGAAAATCCTCGGACAGTTATAGGGCTAAAGTTTTGCCACAGCTTTCCTCTAACGACCGAGAAACTGTGCCTATTCCCGCTGGCTATTTGTTTCATCCGGTATATATGAGAGTGGAGTTTTGCTTTTATCAATCCTTGTCCAATCCCCTTTCGACTCACACAAGGTTATACATAGATCACCACGTACAGATTGGCACAAATGACCAGCTGTCATCTATCTGCTCCCTTAGCTGACCTAAACATTCTTTATCATATAGTCTTACATTTGTACTCACTAGTATTAACTTTCTTCCATCTTCTACTCTGACGCGTCGAAACGCATCGCTCCGCAACAACCATCTAATGGTGTGGCTTTAATTAGTGGTGAAACATTCGAAGACCAACCACATAGCTCGTTGATAAACTCAACGACCAGAAGTTTGTCAGTTGGTGCAACTCTGTTGAAGCCACAAGGACAACAAATCAATCGTTAGCAACTCAGACTTAAGTCCACTGCTTGAAGTTGAGCATCTCCCTTTCATGATGGCTCCAGTTCTTTCTGGGTCAGTTTCTCTTACTTCAAGCTGTTGAGACGTAAAGGTGGAGAATTTGGGGTAATTGACGTGTAACGAAAGCTTCACACCATAGTTCAGCTCACTCTGATTAAAATAGCTAGCGGAAATCTTCCATGAATAAATCCTGGAAAGAATAGTAACAGTCGTCTTATGTAGGTGAAGAAGATTTTGTTTTTCACATGGAAAGTATCTGAACAGAAAGACTAGTATCAATGTTCAATAAGAGATGGTGGCGTACAAGCAGGGGCAATCTGAATCCAAGTTAGCGAAGTATAGACTCGTCTTCTAGGAGAGACCATCAACCGAAATCCAAGAATGATTCTATCGATCAAGTTTCCATGATATGCTTCACCCTTTCTTTTGACTTTATCCAGTTCTCATTTACTCTTTGCGAATCAACGCAGAACCGACTGTGACTGGCGTGAATACCTAGCGGCGACGTTCTTTGTCACAACCACTTTCTAAGGTTGTTCTCCAATGAATTGAGGCTGTACTTTATAGAAATGCCATATAGACACTGATGTAGCGGGGAACTGTGTTTGTGCTTTTGAAAAGAACAGATAAGATGTACGGATACATTTTTGCCCTGTGTTTTTAAACGGTTTTGAAAATCTAGATCGAAACTTTGAAAAATCTGCGCATGTTGATTTGGCGTGACCGTGGAGCAGTTTTCGGTTGCACACATTTAGCGGTATGGAAGGCTACCACTTTGAAAAATGTGAGGAACGGAAGCTTTTCACTATTCTGAAGGCTGTGTTACGATTTTCAATTACAGTTACTTCGTTGAAAACAGCCTTGGTAATTTCTGAACATGGTCGAATCGCTTCTCTTATTATTCTCCCTTTGATGGCCCATCAGAAGGGAAATTATTTCATAGGTTTAAACAACTAATAATTATGTTCGTATGGCTTTTTATAAATTTGATGAATAAGTCACATGCACTCCGGACGGTACCTGTTTTAAGTGGCTCAAATATATAATCATATGACACTTACTCCTCAGTGTGTGCGTACACCGAATTGCGGCACAAAATCGTAGCAGTGTGCCTATTGGGCCTGCCTGATGAATGAGCCACTTCACATTTTGCATGATCGTACAGTCGTACAATGGCATTCTTTTGGGCGTCTGCCATATGTGGTCGACAAAGTCAGCGTAGACAACTAACGGCTGCTCAGTATATTTGAATTTTTAGCTTTCTGGTAATCGACGAAACGCGCGTAATCTACAGCGACTCTAATTGGGTTGAGTACACGTCGATTACATGATAACATGTTCCTTTGTCATGTGCGCATGGAAAAAAAATCAAGTTCCGTCGTGTACTGTCTCTCAACCCACGAATTCTGACAAAAACAGAGACCGTTACAGGTTAGGACTTGACGTAATGAAGTATAAGGTGAGTTCAAGAAGGTGAAATTCGCAGCAGTTGATATGATGTGTCGGTTATCGTTGATTCGTACCGTGGCAATGGGTGCGAACAGCACTAACATATATATTTGATGCTCGTTGTTAAGATGAACTAGTCCACGGTAGCGGTTTTGTGCGACCTCCCAGTTGCCATTTCAGTAGAACACTTCAAGCTTGTATCAGCAATAATGTCATATGACAGCTCAAACCGGTAAAAATCGATCAGCATTCGTGATTACGTGGGGGCTGCATCTCACTGGCGTCAGAATGATTCTCCTAAGCGTCTCGCAATGCGTGAAAGATGGAGAGTCTATCACTTTTCGCACAGTCTTGAAAGATTTCTGTTTATCTACAGCATGCATGACACGGATCGGGCAGGTAACTGAAAACGAGTTTGAACTTGCCACAGTACCAGCGGGCATCAGTCAGGTGAACAAAAAGCGAGCTTCTTCCAAGAAGCTCCCTTCGAGGACCGAAAAATACCCTTCATCGAGCACATCCTTAGCCATAGCCAATTCAGATATCCGAATTCACTTAGTTCTCACCACAGCTGAAAAGTTTTGTTCTTCTGAAAACTTTTATATATCTAACAGATTGCGGCAAATATACCAGCAAATGTACGCTGAGCGGATTGTACACTTAACAATAAATCTTTTGGTAATTTGTTGAACAACAACCAATCAACAACCAATAACTCTTTTGCTTATAGAAGATTTAGCGTTTCTTGTCACAGTGAAAAGCATTTGGTTACCAAACTAATATCGATTTGGCATAACTGTGTGATCTTCCCCGTGTCTACAAAAACCCAGTGAATTCCTTTGAGCATAAAAGACTGTCGTTTTTATCAAAAATAGCTGGTATAATAAGATTTTATTGTCCGTTTATTATATTCACTGGTGGGCATAAACGAATGTACCACGGACTAAATGAATGTCTGAGTATCCTGGCTAAGTTATGACGGAACAGTTTTTTTGGTCGTTTTGCCTTATTGTCTTTCAATATGGTGCAATTAGTCTCTTGACGGTCTATGCAATTCACTGTAGCCCAGCTAATCTCTGTTTGCTGTTTGGCAGATGCTGTACTGGATATTTTTCCAGAGTCGCTTGCAATAAAGGGCCTATAAGCATTCAAACATTAGCAAAAAAGTCATTTTGCACACAAAAACTAAAACAGTAGAATGACTTTTCTACTAACTGGGCTTCGTCAAGTTTGACACTTTACCAGTAAAAGTGTTTTCAAACAAGTCAGTGAAAATCTGCACGCATTGTACTCCCGGTTTACTCAGTTATAATTTACTGAAACAGTTGATCTTGTACTCTTTTTCTCTAACGGGATCGGTCAAGCTTATATCCTTGCATGGCCCCTCAATGATCATGTGATCTGGAATGCTGTTGGTAAATTTGCCCTGTTACACAATACTATTGTTAAGCTCTTCAAAGCTTGATCACTTGTATTCAAACTTATCGTTTATGTCGCTACTTGAGGGACTACTCTTAAGGCGTCATGAAGTTCAGTTGAAAAAGTCGTGGCACCTTTGAGCTTTACGGCAAGTAACTCTGATGGTCTTCCCCGAAATCCAGCGACACTCTCCCCAAGAGATTAGTTGCTAGCGTCTTTCAACTTACTTTTCGTTTTGCAAAACACTAACTTGTTTGATGGAGTCATTACCCCCCACACCACAGAATGCGCACCTGGTGTTTTCTGAAGTTACTTCTTTGTCAACAGTTGACAGAAGAGAAGAGGCGGAATCATTCATCTGTACTTTGTATTGACTACAACGAGAACAAATCAATTACCATATAGTGTCGAAGGCCAGGAAAGTCAGGTAATGATTTTTGCAGGGCCTTCTTCGTGGATCAGAACCGTTGCGAAGAATTTCTGATGAATTCCGAATGAGCATTATGAGTGGCAGTTTTTGGGAGATTGAAAATGTTTTCCACTTGACGTGTGCTGCCGTTTCTCTAAATTGCCTGATGTCAAGCCCATCCAGCCGATTGTACGTTGCGGTGAGTATGGGATTACAAAGACTACGGTTGTGCTCCGGGATTTACTGGGATGGTGTGTGGGTGGATTACTAATTGGTCTGAGATCAATATTTTGTATATGCCAACAGTATCGTTTAGAAGGGTCATTGGAATGCATACTTGTGAAAGATCTCCAATGTGTGAAAAAGTGCCAAGTGCCTTCAAATATAGTTGCAAGCAGTAGGAGAGGGGCCATCAAAAATAACACTTCACAGTTCTCGGCAAAATATCAAAGTTTCCAGCGAATAACAAGCATTGGATAACTTGCGACGAAATGTGTATATCACAAAGATGCGTTTTCGTGAAACGGTATGCTTCAGTCTTGAAAGAAGTGTAATTTATTTAACGGCTATGGATTGAAAATGGTTAGAATACAGATTGATGGATCTCTTTCAAAAGGATATACAATGGAAAATGTGTTGTGTGCTTCCGTCTTTGTTTCGCGCATTATGTTCTTTTGTTCACTAAACGGGAAGGCAGAGTAGAAAGACGAAATGAGTGAAAAACGTTTCCAGCACCACTTGGATTTTGAGGGTTCACTGACTTCACTTGCATAATGAAACTTTGCCTTAGGGCTGAAAACTACCTAATGTTATCCTCAAGGTAACGCAGTAATAAAAATAAAACAGAGCAGGTTAAAATACACATGCAGTTGAACAGGCTGTTCACATTTACACAACGTGCATTTTCATCGAAACCACGATGACGGGAAAGGCCAAATTTGCAAGTTATTCACGGTTCCTTGTAACCTGTGATGTTTTTATGCCAAATGCACACTAAAGTGTCTTGAAAAGAACATTTTCAAGCCGAAAAATAGCTTAGGATAGTAGAGGACTCGACATAAGGACCACCTAACTCCTTAGATTTTTTATCTTACCTAGTATTACTAGTCGGATTACAAATGTAAGTGGAATTCAAGATCGCTTCAAACCACATCCTTGAGGTGTTTTGTGGTATCATGTTCCCAAGTTAAAAATTTCGGACAGAGAGGATGATATTAAGTTGCATGGTGAGCTGGGATGGGACACAAGAATGATACTCATTTCTGTATTTCAATGCCCGCAGTTCGGATTAACTAATTTTGTGTCATGATTAGAGAGCGATCCGTCTCCACCAGTAGATACATGTTGAAGTCCTCGTAAAACAAACCTTCATGCGCATAGCAATGGTAAACTGTCCATTTTGTGATGAACACTGTAATGCGAAACGGTTAAACATTTCTTCAACAGTTAGGGTCGCATGCTGTATATGTCGTTTCGGTGCCCGGCTGGTTAGATGTTGTTATGATGTCAAGCCGGTAACCGTGAACTTTCAAACAATAATCACCAATAGAAGGGACAGTAATTGCAACATAAGTTTCGATCCATAGTCCAACTCAAACTATTGTGCTCGCTGTGATCACTTCACCTAACTGAACTTTTCCATCGAAGCTCAAATACTGCACAGAGGACTCAAGCTGACAAAAGTATCAAGAATTAGAATTGCAAGCATTTATCCTGCGAGATCATGAGCATGAGAAAATAGTGACTATCTGTGATGCTGAATTCAGCCTTGATGCCTAAATCTATTCTGGTTGACGGCACCGCGTAGCTCCTCTACGTTTTTTTGCTGCTGAGCCAAATGATGTGACGTATTCTTGAGTGGAATGGACAAAAAGGAAATTGTCGGTGGAACAGACTGACTAAAAGGGTAATAATTAATTAATGTGCATGATGACCTAAGAGAGGTTTTGCCAGATCATCGTGAATATTGTCCAGTGTACACTGTAATGAACTAACCTAGCACAGTAGAGAAACTCCGTTCAAATTCGGCATAAACGTCGTACGTGGAATGTTGTCAGATGGCAAGAAGCCGCATCCATAGGTGTTGGTCTGCAGTAAGTCGCTTGTTGACAGTGAAACGGGTAAGATTGTCTGACCACGCAGTGTTAGCCCATATTGCTGAAACCCGGCTACCGGAAAAGTTGGATGCACAGGGTTCTCCGCCATTCCAAATCTCGGTAACGGTGCAGGATTTATTAACGGGAACCCTGGGGTAACGGGGCAGGGTGTAAGGTAGGGTTGAAAAAATGGTCGTTCACCAAGATGTCGCACGGCCATCAGCCCTGATTTCATTCCGGGTAGAGTGGATATGGCGACTGGCAGAGCGTCTGTGAGCAGCGGTGCTGTCATGTCACATGACATTGGACCGGGCTGTTGACAGTTGCTAGAAAAATAAATCGCACCATAATTAAAAGAGCTGTAAGACATGGCTACTTTGTTTTCAGCCACACTGACGGAGGAAAGTGACCTAATGTCATTTAAAAGATAGGCCTTCCCTCTTGTAGATGGATTTCCATTGCATGTGTGAAGATTCTTCCCTTTACCTGTCAAATTTACTCTCGCTCAGTCCATTCCCTGTCTAAAGCCGATCAAATTTTGTTGACCGTTTTGCATGGTGTTTTCGGATAGGGACCTGTAAAACAAGGTAAGGGTGCTTCTTCAGCTTTGAAAATTATGGTAAACTCAAAGATAAAGCGTCATTAGATGCACGAATTTTCAACTAAATGCTCCAGACATATCGTACAAAACAAATACAAATGTTATCCAAACCCGATTTACGTGGAATTTAGCTGCCCAATCATCATCTGACTATTGAGGATTATCTGTTTTAGTGGATTTTGTATACATTTATGAGGTTATTAGAACGATGTCAACTTACCACTTGAGTAACATTTAGATACAAACAAGGTTGTAAAATTTGTGTTTCGCTTTCATTTGCTGTATAGGTTCACCCAAGCTTTTCACCCAGCACTGTGTAAACCAATTTAGAATGAATGAATCAGATTTCATAGTTTCAAATAATTATGTGACGGAGCACGTTACGCAGATTAGTGTGGAAAGATGATACATGTCGTGAAGCAATCAAGGGTGATTTCTGCCCCAGTCAATGTACCTCTATCAAGAGTGGTTATGATGCTTTGCATGTCAATATACTTTATAACGAACCCAGTTGTGCAACTCAGTGCACAAATATTCTTGCCTTGTGGGTAATCACCACCGGTATTCCAATTACGGATCCCAGGAAACACGATTCTGAGCAGTCATCTGTAGTTGGAGAGCATATTGCCGAACGTTTTGCTGTAGTGTCCCCGAAGGCCGAGCAGTGAGGGTTGCGAACAACGATTACTGCGACCCGAGTTCGAACCTCAGATGAACGTCTCCAGATTGGTCTCTGGCATCTGGCCTAGTAACCTGCGCATGCGTTATTTTGGAAACGAAAACCCGAAAAGAAATCTTTCTTTCTTTCCTTTTACATAGCATTGATTTATTGGAGCCTAATGTATCAACCTAGGTAGTCAGCTCACTGCCTTCTTCAACAAGGTGGCCGATAATCCTCAAAATGACGACGAAAAATACAAACTGTGGCCCGCATCTGGTGTTATCTGTGCGTCACGTGCTAAACTCTGGATTCATTCTCATTTTTTACTCCTCGTGGGTGCGTCTGGATGGTTTTTTCGTTCCACCTATTCTCGGAAATCTAACCCAGTGGTTGCGATAAAATTGCTCTAGTTGGATGGTGCAAAAGCACTGGAATAGAATAAAAGCAAAAAAGCCATGGCATCGCTGCTTTTTATAATATTTTTTTGAAATTGCCCGACTCACCCAGAAAAATCTCTAAAAACATAATTTGCCCATACTTCTAATGAAGGTCTATATTTTACTCACGTCTATTCTTGCATGCAATCAACCACCAAATCACATTTACAGCCTTAGATTTTGCATTTCTCTTCACTCGGTGTGCTGGTCTGCCATATGCTCTCTCATTTGTGGGAGATAAGGTTGAAGTTAGCCAGGCAAACACTACCGGATAAACAGAAAGCACATCCGGAAGATATGATAAGCGTGAATCAATGCATTGTTCAATTGTCCCATTACCTGATTAGTTACCATCATCTTGGACAGTCGGTAAACCCTCAAGCTTATAAAAACTAGCACCAAGTTGTCATACTTTCCCTTCAAGTCCATTGTATCACAAAAACTACAGGATTCACATATGCGCCGGAATTCCAGTGATGCGTACAACAGGTTTTTTATGGAGAAAGATCCCTCAAAATATAAGTCAAATTTCGATTGCCCATATCACCCTTGCTCGAATTTTGGCACTACCATTACTAGAATTATCCGTGCGTTGCAGTTGTTGGTAATCTGGTATTTAATAAATCACAATGAGGAATATGGTAATGGTGTACGCTCTTCCGGTGGTGCATAGATTGTTCCTCTTCGCCGACCTGCATCTTTCAGCTTTCATTCTGAGATAATGGGAACCGTTGGCTACCACTTCTTCGTACGTCTTGTTCATCTATTTGGTAAT
>NW_008751684.1:951310-1042258 GCF_000715545.1 Opisthorchis viverrini | reverse complement strand
ACAATGAGGAATATGGTAATGGTGTACACTCTTCCGGTGGTGCATAGATTGTTCCTCTTCGCCGACCTGCATCTTTCAGCTTTCATTCTGAGATAATGGGAACCGTTGGCTACCACTTCTTCGTACGTCTTGTTCATCTATTTGGTAATAAAAAACACTAGGCTGCTAGAGGACACCATGACTGACGTTAGACGAATGAATTATAACTAGGGTCGAGAAAAATAGTGTATGACAAAAGTACACCGACTTTCGGAATTCCAATAGCATGCTATCCTCACAAATGCAGCAAAGACGTGGAAGTGTAAAGTATGAAAAGCTACGACGTGTGATGAGGTGCAATTGCATATAGGCGACTCAAGTAATATGCAACAGGTTGAGCATATATTTAATGCTAATACTGACATTTAAAAAAAAACCCAGGGTATATGGATTCACAGCATCCTACATCCGGTCGCCGTTAAAATGTGTGGAAATTTGGGATGAAGTCACCCTACCACTTACCAGTCTGCTAGCTAGTTCTATGAACAGACATGACCTCAACTACTTCTAATTGTGGATGGTATTCCTTCCAGAAAAATAATTAGTGGAGTTCTTTAGCCCTTCATGACCAGAATAACTCCCAAAAAATTCAGACCCGACTGGTCTGAACGCTAAAATATTAAACATAATGAATTATCTTTGTTTGACCAATCTTGGTTAAAGCATTCGCATTTTACTTAAAATGCGAGAAATGGGAGTGCACTGGTTAACGGAAATCTGACGCATAAATCTGGGCACTAAATTCCTTATTAGCAACGCTCGTTGTCAAGATTTAACACAGGTCTGATACTCTCCCTCTTCCCGGAGAGTGTTTTGAGCTTTATTTCGATGCCGAAACGACTGAGATCCGGGCTCGACGAGTACGTAAGTTCCCAGAAGCCATGGCTCAAAGAATAGGCTCTACTGAACCTGAAGTGGAGAGACGTTCATCAAAATATGATCCGAACACTTAATGAAGGTACATCTAGATGATTTGTAGTATTGCAGGGCATAGTTAAAGGATGTATGATCAAAATTTCTTTCAACAAAACTGCAGCATGGTTCCATAGTTATCCCCTGTGATTTTGTCGCACTGTCTTCCATATGCACTACTTCTCATCCCAGCCTATCATGTGACATTTTTCAACTTTCAGGTTGAAGTTCACCAAAGTGGGACTGAATTTCACACATTCACGAGAATGGGAGTAGAATCGTGGTAAAATGCACATCTGTTTCCATTATTTCCAGTAAGAGCATCTTAATTACATACCTTTTACGTGAATACATTTGTCAAATCAATCCAAAGAAGTACGCGCCAGTATCAAAGTCTCCCTGTGATAGAAGTCACAGCCTAAAAATGGAGTATGAAGGACGCCAAAGAGTTTGATTAACCATAAGTCGACCGAGGCTGAGGCTTTCCCAGTTTCTCTCGAAGAGGATTACGACAGCAGTCTGAAGCGATTGGCACAAGGCGCCTGTTTCTTGGAATAATGCCATTAAGATAGCATCTGTTGCTCCAGAAAATTAAGAACACTGGTCCATTCCTGGAAGTGAATGGAGCTGCGGACCTCTGATGGTTGCAATAGCCACAATGCTCTGTCAGAGAAACGTTTGCCAAAGTTTAATAACACAGGAACACAGGATATTGATTTTGTTGGTGGCTGTTGGCTAGTAAGTTCAAAAAAAGAGCACACTGATAACAGCAGGTCGTCATATAAACTCAAATCCGCACAATCATTCCGTCTCGAACAATGTGAAACACTTTACCCTAAAAATCCAGACAACGGTTGAATGTTACTATCTCAGCATTTGCATTACCTATCCGTCAATCCAAGCGTTGTTTGAATCAGTGGATTTGCAAGACTTGATTTTGCGTTTGTCAGGGAGACCGGCGAGTTTGGGTCAATCAGAAGGTTTGGCAAAGTGGCATCTGCGTCATTCAGGTAGCAATTATTTGGCCAGTATCTTTCTGCAACTAGTTGAGGGGAAGTGGTCGGTCTTAGGGCGCTTGTCGTTCTGAGGGAAGCTGAATTTGTCAGGTCGTAGACCAGATCAGGCCGATTCGTCATTCTGTTCATAGCTTCAGACGTGTAGCTTAGTTTGCTAGAAGAACTGAAATTGGCCATTGAGGGTTCTGTGTTTAGGCTAACACAAGAACTCCACGGTGGATTGGTGGCGAGCTGCGAAAATTGAGCATCATTCATAGTTTTATTTGAAGCGCAGTTCGGTGCAATACTGGAGTTCTGGCTGTTGCCATCTAATAGAGCGGGGGAAGTATGCTGCGACGTCTGAAAAAAGAGTTTGGAATGATAATAACTTCCGGTTATGTTGTGTCTTGTCAAAGCTATGTTGGGACAAGATAATGATGGGAATTTCGCCATAGTATTAGAGGTCTTATCGAATTCACGGTTAGTCTTTAAGCGTCAACAGTTACACCCTCAGAATTTTTGAATAGTAGGAGTGAAACGGCTAATAAAAACGTTAAACTGGGAGCTCAAACGAAGTGTCGACGACTGCAGTGTTCACCGCTCATATTCTGATACCTTTTTAATCTAGACTTACTGCTGTGCAAGTTGCTAGGACTCCAAGATGTACCGATTTGCACTGCACCATGTGCAGCATTTGATACGTGGCGAATAAGCGAATCGGGGGTGTTTGTGTTTTATCTATCGTCCGGTTGTAACTACCTTTCGGTGCCTAGCTGCCATGCCACCTGACGGAAGCACGATGACTAGGGGGGGGACAGGTTGCCCAAAACACAAAAAAGTCGAGATGGTTAGGTCTGTTGCGAACCACGGGTTCTGATCACTGAGTCTTCTCGCCCCGTGTTCTAGCTATATGAGAACAGTATCAGCGAAGCTGGGAACTAAGGCAATTTATGTGTCTAAAACTTAATTTCTTTGGTTTCAAATACTTTCTTCTTGAACTTACGTTGTTCATCCGACTTGAGTAGGTGGGTTCTTTACCCCAAGAGCATTTGCAAGACTGGTCTCCCACAAGGCGGCCGTGCATCGTTACAATTGCGCGAGTGGCGGCTGCGTGTGAATCAAACCTAGGAGGAACAACACAAGGGGTGAATAAGTGGCTTTAAAGAAAACATATGGATGAGTACAAGCAGCGTAACGTAGAAACGGAGCAATCGCCTCCCTAATTCTTCCAGACCGTATAATGCCGCCCAAACTGGTCTACCTAGAGAGGAGTAGTCGCTCTTTAACAACTCACCCAAGAATAAAGTTCCTAGTTTTGTAGGAAAACTAAGGAACAGCGTTTGGTAGGACTAGCGGTTGTATATGTGGTGTGAGAATCATGTGTTCGCCGCTATATTGACGAAAGTAAAAGTGCATCAAATGTCAAATTTAGACTTGCATTCAGAAGTTACTGAATTTTGAATTTTTGAGCTCGAAAAGCAGTACCATTTGGGATCTGATCGATCATTTATCTCAATACACCGATTGTCCTAAATGCAAGCTATATAAACAGAAGCTTATATGGACTATTACATACATACTATATGTACTCAAACCAACAATTTCCATTAGAACGCAGGGTTAAATGATTGCAACAAACGGTTAGCATATGATGAAATGGATACCTTGTAAAGCGAAATTTTTCAAACACCCAAGCCTACGAGTTTTTTGTTGAACCAAATAGACGTGAAGTGATGCTCCTTAGCTAACAATCCAGACTTTCATATTGGCACTGAACTTGAGGGTTGTTTTTGCTCTGATGTCTGAGGTCCCATCAAGCGGCCAATCGGAAACCTTGACGTTGTTGTGCATTACAATGATGTTCACTTTAACTGTGCCTGGATGGAAAGCACAGCCAACATACCACAAGCTACAAGCAGCGTTGAATTATCTCATCACTTAGCATCAACTCGTTTCCCTTGATAATGCCGAAGTAATAACCTACTCACTTCGGGTCATCCAAAGTGCTCGTGATGTTTCACGGAAGGGTATTAATCTATCGAGGCTAATACTACCAAACCTCTGAAAGTCGTTCCTTCTGAAATAAGCAAAAAACATCGGCAATCAAGCTGAACGTTGTCAGCTTCGATGTACACACTGGCCTTATCATGTGCGTGTGAGTGGATTAAACGGTTACACGGAAGATCCCAGGATACATTTGGTCTTCTGTTAAGCTGGAGAGCTTCCGCAACCTTCGTACTTCATAACGTCCACAGTTTGTAACATTGCATTTCATGCTCCCTCTCACCATTTCAACATATCTTGTCACGTGGTTTCGGGTCGCGTAGCCTAGCTGAGCCGTTCCATTCGACGTCATGTTATGGCAAGACAGATAGCAAATGCTGTATAGAATTAATTATTGTGGCCGGTTTTAAAAACGCTGTTCTCTGGATTTTTTTTAGTCATGGCCTCCAGTTGGCCAGATCCCTGGTTAATTACATAAACGATGCAATGGATTGGGTATATATTTGATTCCACGTAGGGACATATAAGCTGTTTTGATAGTATACCAAGATTGGACAGCCGAATTTGCACAGTGCTAAATAGAACAGGACCGATAGATAAACTGTCGAAAACTACGTGCATGCATTATCCAATTTTCCGGTCGCAATATCTGGACGCTGGTTGAATGGTTCTCGTTGGTAAACGCCATGGCAGAGGCAATAGGAGACCACTAAATTCGTTCTGCAATGCAAGTTATGTGGCAATCTGGTGGGCTTCTATTCCACGACTATATATTTATGTATATGGTATATGTATATGTATATACCTATATATATATATCTTTGAATAGGGATTTTGGAACTATGAGAAATAATCAAATGAGATATTCTGATCTCAATGCCATGTTTACTTGGTGAAGTAATGTTCCGAATGTTTAAACAGCAGCTGTATGATTTTTTTGGCATGATGACGAAATTATTGCATTTGGAGATGAATTTTGGGAAGGAAATGAGTTTTTGCCGCAAGTTTAATTTTGGTTTACTAGGACTGGGTTTTAAACTGAAAATACTCAGTCCATTTAAGCTCATTTTATGTGCAAGTGAGTGTAGTCCACGCACTGTATAGATACGGGGTCCCAGCAAGACATAATGTTGACGGAAACCCGGGAACTGCACCAAAACAATGGACTCTAAACAGGGCTGTCAAAGAATTTTCACCAACTTGTAGGGTGTATGTTCTGTCAAGAAAATGCACCCTGGTTTCCTTAATCTCATCTCAATTTTTTTAAAAAGTGTAGCAGCACCACTGGCAAAGAAATACATAAAAAATACTTTAGGCCATCCCTTTTTGACATCAAATTGGCTTGTAAATGAACTTATTTCATCAAGAAGATTCTTTAGTTTGACTGATTTTCAGAAGGGCATTTCGAGAAACAAACCTGGGGGGTTCAATAAGCCTAAAAAAGGTGATAACCCATCAGTAAACAATTGGACAAGTGCTACATTTGGAGGCTGATTCCGTGGGGCTCCAGTTTCAAATTGATTCACGAAAAAACCTCACACAAAAAATCGCATCTGAAAATCTGATGTGTATACGCTTACACGGTGGAAGCCTGAAGTGATCAAAATCTGACCAAAACTTCCCTGTAAAACTATGTGGATTTTATTAAACATGGCTTATTGTTTTTTACACTCACCACCCTGTTCCAACCTCACTCTTTTATCGCCAAATGTGAGCATAGCACTATCACATTCTTGGAAGTAATCTATCCAGGAAGTATAAGAAGACGTCAGATCTAACAAGTTTCTCCTCTATATATGGGAACCTTGCTGTGTAGAGATATCAAAAACAGCAACAGGCCCGTACCTTTGTGGATGTAAGTATTTCACAAGATTTTAACTACTTAGGGCGGTTTGACTAGGTGCAGTTACTAGATGCACTGTTGGAAAAACTGCAAAGATCTCGCAAAAGGCCAGCTGCACGAGAGGGTTTTGCGGGTCAATAAGTTCCTTGGATCATAAACCCTAAAAATGGCCAACGTTTTAAGATACTTTTGGCGTCATCATTCGCATCGCGCACAGATATTTAGTTGGACTTGTCGGGCTGTGTATGAACAGGTGCGCGTTATGAAATTCCATGTGGATTTGAACTTGATTGAGCTCGACATTTCAGCTCCACTCGTTGCGTCATTTTCGGACTACTGAATTACTGGAGGTCTACATATCCAATAATACCACAACTTTTGCACAGGATCAAGTCTTCTGTAAGTTAATGAATATAAAATACATTTCTGTCCTAACATATTGGCCATCTTTTTAAAATATTTTCCATGTGAACACAATACATTCAAGGCCCGATTCTGCACATGTTATCACTTGGAAAAATTGAACTCCTTAAATAGAATTGGGAATAATCTGTAGGTTTGTACCTTTTACGGAGAATTTTGTCTGCAAAGTCGGAGAGAACCACACGTCGTTTGGTGTTGTAGCTCCTGTCTGTCTAACCGCTCTGCAACCGGATGCTGCACGTAGCTGCACTGGCGAACTCATGTCATAACTTGAAATGGATCACTGGATGGGGTGTGATAACAACACCAAGGTGTGCTGAATTGAAGTGTTATGCAGTCGAATGAAGCTGAACTCTACTATGCATGTTGTTTCATTGTTCGTTACCGATACTTGCGACTACGCCACCCAATTGCCACAATAACCACATAATTACCAATATTCAAGAAATTGATTTTTTCCAAATGACCGGAAGCACAGTGCCTGTTTATTCAGTCGTACAAATATCCTCGTTGGTTCTGGGGGAGAATTTCACTTTGGCTCTATGGAAGTACGAAATGAACTTGAATGTTTTCAGCTACGTGTGGTGTTATCACAGCTAAAACACCAGCTAGCAATCCTGAGACTGGGACAGATCAGGCTAATAGTCAGCTTAGTGTGGCTCACCACAGGAACCAACCATCATGTGCTGGCAATCAACCCATACTGCATCGCGGTATATCAGCACATCAGCACACGGTTTTCTGGTTTTTGATCGCTTTCTTTAACACCGTTTGAGAAGTAAAATTAACACGAGAAGCACGTGCTAAATGAATATTACGAGCCTTAATCAGCGCCTTTGTCGAAGTTTCTAGGTAAAGAACGCAATCGTTATACACCGGCAAAATGTTTCACATGAGGCTCAACTACTTGTCACTAGAGATCGGACATGCTGGTCTACTGGTTTTAAACGTTCCTTAGTCCAGATCAAGTTGCTTGATGAATTGGTTATGGTGTGAGTATGGGAAGTGAATTTTGTTGGCCATCTTGTTAACCAGGTATTCTGTAAAAATGAGTCACGAACTGGACTCTCAAGGAAAATGTTGCTATTTATCACGTTATAGAAGGTAGCTCGATGTAATTATTTGTGGGGGGGGGGGGGTGGTGGTTTCACCGAAAAAATGCTAAACTGATTTTCTATGCGAAACTACTCTGACCACCAAAGGACAACCTTGAACAACCTGTACGTCGAACGGAAGACAAAAACTGAGGCCGGGTTTTAGTCTTTTCAACCCGTAAGCCCTCCATGCAGCCTCTACTAATTGATTGCTTAACCGCATACCATGCCAACTTACCGTAATCCAGTTGATGCACGTGAAATACGCTTAGGCATAGTGTATTTTAGTCTTACCTGCATTTTTATACTCACTCATTTCTTTACTAACCATGATCAACTATCATATCAGTACAATATTCTTAGTTGTATCTTCCTGGTTCATTTGCGTTTGATCACCATGCCTATTACAAAGATAAAACAACGTCAAAACGGTAGAGCAAAACACTGACAAATCGGCGCCTGTCGCCCTTGGAATGAGAAAATTATATGGTTACATTTGAAAAAAGAAACAAAAAATCGTTACACTACGACTCACCGAATAAATGAAAATCCTTTTTCTTTAAAAATGCGAATTTCTTTTATTTCACCAAATTCCTGGAATGCGTTTTGCAATAGCAATTCTACAAATATTTAAAGAAACGCCATGAGAATAAATGGGTGTTTTACCAATGTTCATCACGGTGAGTTACCAAACAAAGTGGTGCCAGATTTTCCAAGTGATTTATTCATTTATTTATATGAGGATCCTAAAATTTCAGCTTCACAGCTATCAGGTGCCTATATTCATAGGGTATCCGAGTACATTACGGGTTATTTATTCAGAGGGGACACAGGTGAGGGATCGCCGTACTTAAAGGTCCACTTTGGTGAAATTTGTAAATTTTGAGTGGAAACTATACAGCTTTCAGGTTAGATTGTGAATTATTTGACAACAACTTTAGAAGGAACATGACAGGTTCTAAAGACACTGTTTACGATGAAACAATAAATTTACGGAAAAATGATGTGGTTCGCTCAGGTTTAGCTTTTAGACGAATTCGAAAGACTTGCTAAGTGACGTAGCACTCTTGACCTGAAAGCAACTGCAAAAGGTCATCCAATCAAATGTGTGGTGACCGTTTCCACTGCAGTGTTAGTCTTCGTCAAGTGTATAGCTTGCTTAACAGCATCAAAAATGCAAGCAATGTCTCGTGGTACCTTGAAAATATTTTAATCGTTTTTCCCATGATCAGCAAAAGTTGCTGCATTTTTGATGCTAACCTGTGCAACAGATTCATCAAGTGTTATGCTCTTCCCCGACCGGGATTGGTTGGATTCATGGTGAAGTATTTTACCATCATGCACAGGTGCTGCTAAGTGCAGCTCACATGCGACCCACTGGGATCCATTGTGTGCTAAGTGTAGTCTACTGCAAAATAGCCATGCTAATGAGGGGCTGTATTAACAGGATATTGTTTATCTGGCAGACTCGTTTGAGTTAAAAGAGCAATGCTGTATGATCCCACCAACCATCAACCTGTCTGTGATTCGGTGTCTGATTAAGTCCAGCCTAAAAGCATTCTATTTTTGTTCAACTCAGATGAGGAAAACGAATTTTGTTTGTACTGACTGCATTCCATACCTGCTGTAATATCTACTCTGTCATTCGGCTTAATATAGTGTAAATTCTGCCCAAATTAAATCATGTTCTTCGGGTCGCTAAACAGTTCGCTGCATCACTTAGACGCTTTCCCATGTTCCTTAGGCCTTTAAAGAAGAAAACAATCGCCAGACTTAGCACTGTTTGCTTGGTAGTACATTGTAGTTCCTTGTTTAGCAGCAAATGTTTCAGTCCCATACAAGCTCACAATACAGGATCTGAGTAGCGTTACCGCAACCCATTAATTTTTGTCATAATGTCTTGATATTTATTATTTGGATGTGTACATATCATCACAGAACTTACCACCACAAGAGGTTTGTTCTCTCCTATCCCGTTAAACAAAACGAACACTTAGGAAACAGGACACAGGCAGTATATTGTTACTGAATTTAGGTAGCCACGTTTTCTTTGACCTCAAAACGGGCCACACCACATGTGATCAAATGAATGATGAGAAGAACTTGTGAAATCAGCCATGAAATTTGGTTATCAAGGAATGGCGGATTAACAACCTACTTCATACTAGATTGTTTTTGAAATTTGTTTGAATTGCTACCATCCTCTTCAAAATTAGTGAACATGTAAAAATATGTGGCAAATAGACGAAGCAAACTACAGCCATTTATGTCACCTTCTTGGCATTATTTGTTGACATACTGTCTCAAACTGTAGTTAGCTGAGGCAAGGTTGCTTTTGATCACAAGCGCATTACAAAGTTCACAACTCATTGAAGGGAACTGACCCACCTGTTAGACCGCTGGTTATGCCACCCACATAGATAGTTGTATTACTGGCTGAGGATGCATTGAAAACCTCTACGTAATTCAAAGGTCGATGATCTGAAACGGCAAACGTGACAGTATGGGAGGATGAACCGATTTATCGAAAAATGTTCATGGGGTGGATGCAGTAGGAACAAATTCATCACAATAGATGGGGAACACAGCCTGTTGCCACTTGACAGGTTAGCGCTCGAATGTCAAAAATGGCGCAATAAAAACTGTAGGACAATACGTTTTGATAGTTTCTGGCGTCGCTAACTGGAACAAATTGTTATACCGTCAGAATCAGCAGTGTCTGAAACCTTATAACTCATGAGGAATGGGTGGGATAATCGTATAAGAATATTTGAGTGCTTCTTCTAGGTTCGGTAAAACCTGTGGAACTGTAAACGGAGGACTAATCTTAATCCTACTGGGCAATTTTTCAAAGTACGATTTATTGATTGACAAATCGATTGTTTTGCAAAAGAGTTGAAAGATGGTGCTGATCATAGGAAACATTTACTAAACATGGAACAATGCACATGTAAAACATTTAACCAGAATAAAACCCAGACTCGAATGTTAAAATGCGATGGCATCTGAGATAATAAAACTACAAATAAAGGAAGCTACTCACAAGGTTGCTGAAAACTCTTCGACAGCCCACGACTGGTTTCGACCTTCTTGGGGCTCAGAATATTATAAACGAGAGATGAGTCTCTCCTGAGAACCAAATTGATTCGCAAATGAGTGTATTTCCCGAAAATTACAAATAGCTTATTTCGATACGAAACAATACATGAGAAAATCCTATATTACTTTAATCATTCCCTTCAGCACAAGAGGGAGGAGCTGTAAGAATAGAATTCTGATTAAATGTGCTTAATTAGCACATACAACAACGTGTGATAAGACCTGGACTGCTACTGAGGAACCAGAAGTTCCGGCATTATTGCTGATCCCAAGCAGGACGTCATTTGAAGATGTTTAATTGATAGAAGAAGGAGTAAATTACCCGCTATCGTAAATAACTGTGAGCGCTATCCTACTGGGAACTCGCCAAGACGACATTATAAGGTCTAATTGCTGAGGTAATGGGTCACAGTTGACCATGCGCTCCGATGTTAAGTGTTTGCCTTTCCTTGATGAAACCATCCTGTTCCTAAAATATCCAAGTCTATGTTTTGATCACCGTCAGGTCCCTCCAGAGCATCCTGAAGGGGATTAGAACTTATAAGGGTTCTAGGTACTACTTATTACTAGTCGCCAGTTCAAAATTCCCGCGAGTTTCAAAACTATCTAAAAGTAATAGGCTTTGCGGAGGATTTCAATGAAATTGTTAAGCTGGAAAAAATACCACCTTTATGCAAATTTAATAGGCGTAAACGAAGCAATTGTCCGTTTAATACTGGGCTCGGGGCGTGACGTTTTGACATAAACACCAGCCAGCAGGGCCCTGTTACGTTCACGTCCTGGCTTCAAACAAAGAATGAAAGTATTTTGCGTACCCTTTGTAACAGTCTAATTTAATTTCATGAGAACAACCCAAAAACCGCGACAAAAATACTAAAAAGGAAGATGCATTGAAGATTATTCCGAACTGAAGACAAACCTATTAGAAAAAGTAATTTCTGACAGTAAGAACGCCTTTTCTACATAAGAAATATTGCATTTCCCGGGTGCATACCTACAATGGATTGAAACTGTGGTTCCCTTTGAGAAGCGAATCTACACAATCCGCAAAATGCAAACCTTGATGTTTCTGAATTTGCGCGACATCCACGGCACATCCAATGAATAGACTTGTACAACTACGCATTTACTCATACGGTATTATACGGTGAATCTGGAAGGTAGACCCAGTTTTGTGTACACATAAACCCTTAACTAAATATCTACCTACCGGATATCCCTTCATTTCGCAAGTGAATTTGATACGTATATCTTTGTAATGTACTACTAATAAGGTTGTTGAAAATCCGTCGACCGCCCACGACGGGTTTCGCCCTGTTTTGGGGGTTTGATCCTGTTTGCACATCGCTGGAGTTCATGTGTTCTTCGTCTGACGCCAGACACCGCAGACGCCTCACTCGTATATACTTTAACTCACCAAACTGATTAAACAAGCCTGATCTGTGCTGTAAACTTACACGAAATGTACGTAGTGCACTATTCATAAGGCTGTTAGAAATTCTTCGACAACCCACGACGGGAAACATCACAAACAAAAGATTCATCTGGGTTCCAGGTGAGTCTCTCAAAAACCCCAAATGAGTTTATTTCGCTAATTACATGAAATATTTTTAGGGCATACACTTGTGACACTACGCCGCTAATCAGTTAACAGTCAAATAGCTGTAATTTAGTTTTAGCCAGGCAAAGCCTATATACATCAAAAATCGATTTTATCAGAAATTATCTATCCAGACAACTTTCCGGTGTTTTGGGCAAATTTGTTTTGTAACAGTTGCAACATGAGAGCTTGATACACCCACGTGTAACAAGCTGGAAAAGTAGAAACAATGTACCCGAAATACAAAGGATGGTTATTGGCCATGATAAACCTCAGAGAATGGTTTTATTTGTCCGGTGAAAGCGAGCCATGTTTACCTGTAACAATCGTCTCCACAGGGTGCCTAGGATCATCTTCTGATATACACCATAGTCATGCAAGGCAAACATTCAGGAGGATATTAACCTGAAAACAGGTGTGAAACTGATGCAAACAAGAGATAATGTTGTTGACAATCCACAGGCCGTAAACAATTTCGACATTTGTCAAACGCTGTGACTCTGTAAGTAGTAGACTTTTCCAGGAAACTTGGTGTTGACTCTAAAACTTTGGGAGCAACTGCTGTGTAATGAGAGGCGACGATATCTCTCCGCTTTTTGACTTCAAATGAAAGAAGCTGAGCAACAAATCTGGAGGCGTAATCATGACAAACGGCCAACTGTCCCGGGCCGAGTACACATTTATAAGACTGTTGTTTGACCAGCAGCGGCAACTTTGGGTGTAACCCCTTACATTACCTTACCAGGAGAAAAGTTTCAAGATTAGAAACCACTCTTTTTTAGCAAATTTCACAAAGGAAAGCAAACCTCAAAGATTTTTGTGATAACATATCGTCATCTTCGCCTACTTAGGCGTAAGCTGCAACACCCAACGAACTGTTATCTTTATTGCTTTGACTTCTAAGTGACGTACAAAAAGTAGCTTTGCCTTTGCTGATTGATAAAATGTGGCAAAAGCTTCCCCTGTAAGCAGATTGTACGGTAAATGCGAACATAGCCTCGTTTGCAAACCTTAAGTTGATAGTTCAAAGTCATATGATAACAGGTCTATATCCACGCATTCTTGAGAACTTTCAAACTGTCAGTACTAGTGTGAAAAATCGCTCATTAAAATATTATTTCACGTGATCAGGGCCAGTTGGGTGCCATTCATTTTGTTGGTCTTAGCAGGTAGTCTGTTCCAATCATTTTACGAGGACCAGACGTTGCAAGCCTATCTGTGTGATCAGTTTACTCGAGGTTTTCAATCCGGAAGGAAACTGACGCACTCAAATATCTATCAAACAATCGGTATGCCGGTCCCACTGGTAAACTCAGTGGAAAAGAATTTGACCAAATTTATTTGTAAACATTATTTTATGGTCTGTTGGTTTGTGGCTACACAAGTGGAGCATTCACCTTTGGCTTGGTCAGCAGGATCGCGTCGCACTGCCCAGTTTGTCCGGATTGCTCGAGACCCCAATATTTGTCCATTCATTACCTGTATGGCGCGCTCGGCTTCCTTTAAGTCGGAATCAAGAAAGACCAGTTAATATATAACATAATAATAAAACAATAATTAATAAATAAATAAAGATTTTGTGTCAGAGTAATAAAATAATAGATCAACAAATCAGTGGATGTCTACTACGGTCGTACAAGACGAAGCTGATAGCATCTGAGTATACATGAAAATACTGCCATGAAAAGCTATCCAAATCGAATTCACGCGAACGTGGAGAAGCAGTTTCGTTTTTCCGATTAACAGTGGACTACCTAGAAGAATGAGAGTTGTTTCCTGACCACCTCTCATCAATCCTGTCTGAAAAACTAAATTTGATCGCTTCAGGATTACAGGGCAGATATTTTATCCACTTAAACGACTACACGAACGTCCTGACTGTTTTGATGTCAGTTATTTAGTTAGACAGAGCTGTCTTACTTTACTGACTGGTAATACAGTGCTAATTGTTGTTCCTTCGGCAGGCGATTTGGGACCAGTTAAGTACCTCGGTCATCGAGCACACTATGATCAATATTACATTCTGGGACATCACACTTATTGTGCAAGATGCAGCGTGACAAGTACAATGCAGAAACCAACTGTTCGCTGTATCCGCGCAGTACGATGTTTGCTAAGCTCCACGCTGTGAAAATGGTCGGAACTGAGTTGCATGGCCCCGATAACTGTCCCCCTAGTTGCAACATTTTGTTGCGTCTCGGAGACACTTAGAGCAATCCCGAAAGCAGGTTTTTCAAGGACTCAAAATACATTTTGCCAAGCGCAGCACGATAAATTATTCTTGCGCCTTGATTTCATATCAACTGTTGTAAATCTGGCCAAACTTCCTTTATTTTCAACGTGCATCATAATCCACTGCCTACGCTACAATG
This sequence comes from Opisthorchis viverrini, assembly GCF_000715545.1. Classification (NCBI taxonomy): domain Eukaryota; kingdom Metazoa; phylum Platyhelminthes; class Trematoda; order Opisthorchiida; family Opisthorchiidae; genus Opisthorchis; species Opisthorchis viverrini. The sequence goes on along the minus strand of NW_008751684.1, from coordinate 1,027,877 downwards.
AAACAACAGTCGCTACGCAATGACATGTGTTCGCGCAGTTTTAAGAATAATAAACTTGTCATAGCCACCTCCAGAAAGGTTTGGTAAGCAATCGGTACCGCTTGTTTACCACATTTCTCTGAAACGATGACCACACAATCGGTCCCGATCACTTTCCACTTGATGGTCACAACCACGTTGTTTGTTTAACTAACGCACTCATTTGCGTAACCATTCAATTTTAATTAAAGAATCGCCTGGAAATCAGCTAAAGTTCTCGTCTATGATGTTCCTATTCAACTGAATGTGCTGCATCATCATGTTTCAGTTGTTATAATGTTTGAAACATCTCAATACATTACCTTGATATTATGCGGGTTTAAGTAGAGCATAAGGTGACGAGAATTCGGGGCTCTACTTACCTGATGAATCTCAAGAACGGTGAGGCTGGTCGTGGAATGTTCAAGTGTTTTTTGCAACATTATAAGTCAATAAAATGTCGTTCGTTCTTTTGTTCTTGAAGGTCGTCAACTTTTGGGCTACGGACTTAAGGACATCAACAATGTCATCAGAGCCTCTACATATTTTTCATGAAAAGAGATGGTACAGTGTGAACACAGCAGTCGAAAGTTGCAGGATCCTAAGTCTTTAAATATTGAGGTTACTTGAGTTTCTCTTATATTTGGTTAAACATCATGCTTTCTTTTTATTGACTTGCAGGGGACAAAAGCGCAAGCAAACATGACACTCAATCACAAATTTATTCATAAATACGGAGCCAACCCGCCGTGTTAGCTTAAATGTTTCGTATCGTGATTGTAAAAGATCCTGTAATTCATATTTTGAACCTAGCCTTGGTAATATGCAGCAAAAGCATAACGCGTTTTCGCACGAAATCCCAGTTCCTTTCACACGAAGCGCACATCACCTTGCTCGATGGCCCATGGCTTCTATTCGAACACATCTGAAAACTTCACTGGTACTCGCTACTACCAACGCAACAATCTTTGATCTTTCCGGTCTACTAGTGTGCACTAACTGCATATAAATTTGGTGAATCCTGTCAGCAAATTCTTTTCTCCTTAAGGGCGATATTCTTTTTTTGTCTTCACATTGTTCCCATTTCTCTACCACCCGAGCCATCTTTGTTTTTTTGCGCCAAAGGAAAAAAATCCACTAACCCACGTTTAGACGAATTTGGCTGTTCGAGCACAGTTAATAGATTTTAGCATATCCTAAAACTATGGGGCAGAATTAACCCGGTGGCTTTCAACTACGTCTTATTAAAAGTCTACTCTGATTGGGATGCGGTGGTGTTAAAACACTAATAAATTAAAAAAGTATGGTAGTTAAAATGCTTTGTAGTGCAATGAATTGCAAGTTTACGTAAAATCCCCCTTAGATAGGAAGTATGATATTTTTTGGAATCATATTTAAGGTTAAAAATATTCAATGGCAACGCATAATGAAGAGAAATTTAGTGTAATGACGTATACTGTTGTGTGTCGTTACATCGTAAGCCGAGTTCTTCAAGAATGGGAATTAGGAGTTACTCATGATATTTGAGATTAAATACCTGTATATGAAAATTTCGTCATTCAGTGGCCCATTATTTTCGCCGCATTTACTCTCCAGCACCAATGAATATTGCGTAGTCCTTCTGTGGATGTTTCGTCCTGTAAGTGATGCCAATCTATGCTGAAAAGCTGAGAAGCACAGTACAAACTCTGAAGAGTCTCGAACCCGCGACCCTTAATGGTTCAGCGGCTGACTGTGACTGACTCGCACTTGGACAGGACGTAGCGCCGCTCATCTTTTAATCTCGGGGTTCACATCACCCGGTCACATATGTTGACTGGCTCGTCGAGCAACTACTCAGATGGAGGTTTAACTCATCGGGTGAAGTTTATTCTTCCACTGAACTGCTTATAGTTTGTTGGTAGTGTGAGGAAATTTGGGTTTTTTTGAGGAGATTTTATCCTGTAGGTGAAGCCAATCTATGCTGAAAAGCCGGGAAGCACTGCACAGTTGCTTAACACTTGTTGGGATTCATCAGCAGTGCGCTTCACTTACAGGATGAAATCTCCACAAAACACCAAACCTTCCCACACTACCAACAGAAACCCGCCTTCAAAAAACTTTTTTTTCATATCGACATAAACCATCTGCCCCAAACTTTTTGAAAGACATACTGGTTGTACTGCGTGAATAGGCTTAGTTAATATGTTAGTACTACTGTTAAGGCAAATGTGTCTTGGTTTATCAACTCTAACGTTTGGTTGGCAATATCGTTGTCAGCGCAACAAGAATGCTGTCTTTCGTCTCTCTAAAAAAGAAAACCATAGGGCTACTAATTGGGTAGCTTTTGGAAGACTATTCAGACAGAGCAGAAGCTAACGAAACTAATAGGAAATGCCAACTGTCAGTCAAGTTTTCCCTGTTCCGTGGTTGTGTTGAATGCGACCCACCAATCTAATTGACTACTTCTCTCTCACTACACACGCTTATCTACCCAAAGTCGCTCTCAGAAAGAGATAGAATTCACATATTTGAATAGCATTTACATAGTACTTTAGTAATACAATTGTATAAAACCTAACAGCTGTCTGCCCATCACAGACATTTGGAATACTTCAAGAGAACGATTTGCAGTCATTCAATTTCAATTTTGACCGAAGTTCGACAGGATAATGCAAGTAAAACATCTACCACACTAAAGATCAGTAGGGGTGTCAACCGTGTTGCTGAGGGGCCATAAATGTTCGGGACTCAGTTCAAGTTTATATGAGAAGTTGTGGCGTTGTATCTGACAACGTTCACATTATGGATGAATTAGAGACATCGTGCTTTGTAGCATTCCAACTTAGTCAACATTACCTGCCAAATGCATTCTGGAATATGAATTCTCATCAACAGGCCCTGGCACTGTTTTCTCAATCAAAAGAACTTGTTCGCTTTGCATAAGATTTTCGTGAATTGAAGAGGCTGAACAAAACAAATTCCTGGAAGACTGCCTCAGATGCCTCAGTCCATTAAATTACCAAGTCCAAATGTTCCTATCTCAGGCACTGGTATCAGATGGATTGGTACCTCTAAGGTACCTAAGGCTGTCTTTGCATATGGACCATAACCATTCATGTAATTCAGATAAAATCGCAAAGTTTGCAAGGTAGACTATTTTTTCGAAGTGTCGCAGGTCAATGCTGCGTTAACTAACGTAATTCTTGATTTTTCCCGCCAAACTTGTGTTGTTCAATAGCTTCTCTAGAATGCTCACTGATAAACTGATCACCCTCTCACACGACTTACCTCTCGGGATTTGTAAGCCACGAATCCATATCCTTTGGGTTTTTGCGTGTGCATGTCCTTGATGATTTTGCATTCACTAATACAAGGAAGAAAAATTAATTGTTCAAGTAGTGATTGAATTGCACGAGAAGAGTAGTAAAGCGTATTGGCAGGCAATCGAGATAGAAGGAATAAGGTTTGAGCAGTTACCTACTCACTAAGTATTCGGATCCTCACGAATGGTCTTTTTCAGGGATAGTCCAATCAAATTTATCGTAAAGTTATTTAACTGAATGAAGTTGACAAGGCACGTTTTCACAGCTCAGGTAGATTTTTGTACAGAATAATCATGATTATAAAATGTGTGCCTTACAGTTTTTTTAAGTTATTTAACTGAATGAAGTTGACAAGGCACGTTTTCACAGCTCAGGTAGATTTTTTGTACAGAAAATCATGGTTATAAAATGTGTGCCTTACAGTTTTTTTGTACAGGAAACTTCCAGGATACCACGGATCAAATACAGTGGAAAATTTCGTTGAAAACTCCCATATTACTAGGTACCGTACGTAAGAAAACGCATTTTCTCTTTAAAACTTCCAACGATTAAATTTTTTCAGCTTTGAACGCAAATCATTTCAGACTGCTTGTCCTTCCTAAAAGCACAACAATAACGGGAGCAATTGACTGGGTGGCAGGCAACAACTCTTACGACTCCGAAATAGGTACCAGAATTACTAAAATATATTCCGTTTAGACGAGTACATCGGAGCAGATTTTTGGGTTGCACACCTCCAGATATATCTAACGCAGCTCAGCAAAGTACAGGCTCTTTAAAGAGCGAGCGGCAGCTTCTTACGTAGCTGACATTCTATGATTCCATAGAACCTAGTCACTTGTTGTAATACCGTTCGTGCAGACTGACCTTGTCGGTGGTACTCAAAGGATACTCGGGTACAGGATTTGCAAGTTGAATATAGCTCACGTTTGTGGGCTTCAGTGGACGGTAGTTTAACAAACGCTGCCAAAATATCAGGTTGCTTGTATCAACCAACAGAAAACTGGAACCAACGGAAGGAAAACTTCTCTGTGGATTAAAATATAGCTTGGACTTCGTGTAACGAATTATTTACGACAACGTCGATTAGCTGAGCTGTTCACTCACCGTGCAACGCTCTCTGGTCGGTGATATTACTGAAACTCAAGCGATTACAGTTTCAGAACCAATACAAAAGACCATCAATAAAGGTGTACATATTTCAAGGTCAGTAAGGTTGGAAATGTGCTCTAGAATGCATCTGTGAAACAGTCAAATGCAGCAACAAAGTAATCACCAAAATACCGGCTAGGAAGAACAACCTTTAAAACGAAGACATTACTCCGTTTCAATGAGTTTTGGCTTAGAACTTACACCACTCGAGGGAACCATTCGCCTAGAAAGGCCACTTATATTATCTCACAAAATCTACGTGCTGTCAAAAAATTACAAAAAAGAGAAAGAAAAAAGTGCAAAAAGGTGAAAAATTCATGTTTCTATGTTTCCACACATAAGTCGAAAAGTAAGCAACTGTACAATTTCAGCGTGCATAAGTTTATTTCTAACGTGGTCAGAGGCTTCAAACGTGATACTCAGCTACATGGAAATTAAGTGTCACACTAACACTTCACTCCAAACGGACGGTGGCATAACTCCGCATCCATAATTTAGCTGATAAGTGCATGTTATTGTGGGTCAGGATGTGGAAATGTGATGCGTTAAGATCTGAGAGGCCAAAGAATAAAGTGAATGTAGTCTTTGAAATTTTTTCCAAAATTTCATCCTTTAAGTAGAGCCTATTCATTCAGAAGAATCAAGACGTGTCGTACAGCTGGCTTACCCTTCCTGAAAGTCACCAGCAGTATAAGTGCGAAGAAACCTAATGAAGCTTTGAACGCGTGACCCAATTTTATAGTTTGAAAAAGGTTTATAGTTTTTCTTGGCTTCTCAATATAGTATGGCCCCACTAAAAAGACAAAAACTCATTTGAGGATTACCAAATACATCACACTGTCACCACTCTGTAATTGGACCACTGGAAGACCAGTTTCACGGCATGAGCAAAACTTCCATCACAGATGCCTTCCTTTGAGCACCCAGTTACCACCTGACCACATGATGTGGTCTCTGTGAATCAAGAATGAGTGGCGCTATATCCTTCCCAAGTGCTGATTAATCCCACTACTGGCCAACCGCTTGTGGCCAAACGAATAAGTGCCGGAAGGTCGCGTTTTCGATACTTCCTGGGGTTTTGTGGGATGCCCTGATTATTTCCAGTAAGGATGAAAGAACCATTCAGTGTTTGTGTTTTTCAACATAGATGAGCCTCAATTACAATTGCAATTAAAAATGCTATGGAGTGTTCGAACCAGGATAAGAAAAACGCAACAAGGACCAGATGTCCACAGTGTGTTGCATTCGTCTCCTTTAGGATGGAAGCCCACCATGTTTGTGCTGATTGGTGTATGGCTACTTCTTGGACCAATTGCTAGTTAGGCGCGCAGGTAACAACATTGTTTAGCGATAAAACCAGGATTATTTAAGACACCGTATGCTTAGAGATACAAATGTGAACTGTTACACAGTGCTACCCCCAAGAGATACTCCTCTGCTATAGAACACGGCACCGTTTTCCCAGTGGAAAGAATTTGTGTGTGGTTACTGCAGAGAGGGAACCCTTTGTGTAGGTTGCTTATACCTGAATAATTTAGTCTACTACCAACACACGTGCCTTGCCAATTGGGCACAATAGAACCGCAGTTTGGTCATTAATAACGACAAGTGAGATCCTGAGAAGTTATCAGAACACGCTGCTTATCTTGTTTTTTGTGCACTCACTGGCCTTTTTAACGCGTTGGCTTATAACGCACCTTGCGAAGGTGCAGTTAATATGTTTTTCGTAGAAATAACGGACGATTCAAATGGCTTCTGTATTCATCACAGCCCATTGTGACTGATGGACAGTTTGTAGACATCATCCTTAAGATATGCAGGCCAACTGATAGTAGAAAACCTTTATTTTCCACACGTATAACCAATTTTATCCGATTTTACTGACGAAAAGAATACTTTCAGTCTTATTTCGTTACACGAGAACGCGCAGAAATTTCAATATGTTATTCTATGTATAAACCTGATGAGGGTGAAGCTGGTGCATAAACCGATGTTGTTAAACCGTCAAAAAATAAAATCACTGCGCGCTAACTATTACATCCAGCTGGTGAAATATGTATCCTGCTAACAAGGCTTGCGCTACATAAAAAGTCTATATTTCACACTGATCAGCACGCCATTTGGACTGATATGTCAACCGTGAACTGAAGGGCAAAAAACTGTGTTCACAAACACCACACTAAACTCCAAACTTGATAAAGTAAGGGAAAAAGGCATGCGAAAAACCCTAACAAATGTCGCAAATTGAGGCAGGCTAATGCAGGTATGTGAATACATAGTTAAATTCTACTAAATCCTGCCTAGCCGACATTATTTTTCTAAAGATTTCGGGTTTTTCCCAAAATACATAATAATCTAAAATGCCCTCAAAAAGGTCATGAGTGGATTCGTTCAAACTATTAGGCCAATTTCAAACTCTCATCCTCTAAACACTAACTAGAGGCACGACGGGTAATTTTTGAGGCATAATACTGCATCAGTGCCTGAAGAACTGTAAAAATTAGAAGAGATAGAATAAAGTTATTACAGTTTTTGGATGATCAAAGCAGTTATTCGCACACAGTCAACATCAAAAGGTAAAGTGTGCTTTAATGTTTTAGGGATGTCATGAATGTCTCTTTCATTCAACTGCTCACTACTTCATACTTGGTAATTTTTCATGATTAAAATTACTTTATCCGGTGTCACCTCCGTCGGATAACCTGGACACTTGAAATCATTCCGTTTGTCCTTCTCCTGTGTCCACTCACTTTGAAGGTGATCAGATTAGTGCTCGTAGCCCGGTTCATCCATACCTATAGCTTCGTAAAAGCTAATTCCATGGAGATCAGTTAGTTATATAATTATGAGACATACCAGCTTTATGGGGGCGCATAGTATGAACCGACGTGATGCGTCAGATTGTCAACCTCAAAGATATGAGCTATCGGTAACGACAGTGAAAATAAGGTATCCGGTCGAACTTTTAAGTCCATGTTAGTATTATACCACAACAATGCTCGAAACAGGCTGAATACTGGTTAGCATAGTAGTCAGGTCAGTGAGGTAGTGTACACCGAAAGTCACGCAAACTCAAAGACGGTGGCTGGGAAGGGTAAATTTCGTTTTAATTTTTTTTCTAATTAATGGCTGTCGGTTCAATTCGACCTCATTTTTAAGTGACCACCTGACCATTCTCTTTAGTGGCAATCCTACGTCACCAATTTTCCGGTTGATTTTTGTCAATTTGATCGAAATGCGAAGCATGATATTCTTATTTACATCATGTCAAACTCTTTAAAAAAAATGACATTGATAGCCACGAATCTAACGGTGCATACTTCAGTTGATATACTACCCCAGGAAACGTATCACTGCGAAAACCCGTAGTTACTAGTTGGAATTCGTAAGAAGGAGCGACACATATCATATTTGGCCTTCGCCTGAAGACCATTCCTATCGGCTGAATAAAACCCAGTGCGGCTTGCACAACCAAAATTACTCTCATCGGATTAGATCACAAAAGCAGCGTGAAAGTTTCGTGATGCCGTCCCTGCAAAAGCGATGCCCCGCGATATGGCATTTGAAAAAGACTTGGTATCTGAAGGGTCACGGGTCTTCACTAATGTTTGCTGGACGGTTTGATGCCTTAGCTGATGTCTCAAGTATTTGTCCCGATCTTTGTCATGTATATATCTATATTCTTATTACATCATGTCAAACTCTTTAAAAAAAATGACATTGATAGCCACGAATCTAACGGTGCATACTTCAGTTGATATACTACCCCAGGAAACGTATCACTGCGAAAACCCGTAGTTACTAGTTGGAATTCGTAAGAAGGAGCGACACATATCATATTTGGCCTTCGCCTGAAGACCATTCCTATCGGCTGAATAAAACCCAGTGCGGCTTGCACAACCAAAATTACTCTCATCGGATTAGATCACAAAAGCAGCGTGAAAGTTTCGTGATGCCGTCCCTGCAAAAGCGATGCCCCGCGATATGGCATTTGAAAAAGACTTGGTATCTGAAGGGTCACGGGTCTTCACTAATGTTTGCTGGACGGTTTGATGCCTTAGCTGATGTCTCAAGTATTTGTCCCGATCTTTGTCATGTATATATCTCCCTGCATACCCGAGGTCTTATACCCTGAAACTTATTTGGGTTACATGACGTTCATACAACATCAGAGTGGAAACCGTATGCGGCAATACCTCTTGCCCAGAGGTAATTTGTTGTCTTACTGGATGTCAGCCTAAAAGCCCCAGTCTCTTGGAAGAAAGCAATCAGTGAAATAACACTGTTTACTCTGAGATGATATACCCAGATATAAGAAGTGAACTAGCTTATTAAAGCAGATTGCTCCAAGGTGCAGCAACTATCACTTTTTGTTTTTTACCACGCGGTATTTGAGCTGACCGTTATTCGTTGAATTCTTTTAACTACTAAGCCATGCTCAGACTGAGGTACCTTATTGCTGGGAAATTCAATTAGCAATTCTCGTTAAGCTCTTTTTTTATATGCATCAGTATCGATCTCTTTCTCGCCTAATTTCTGCCTCATTGTTTCCAGCCCAATCATTTTAGTATTGAATAGCAATTCGCCAAATGAATGCCAGTGGGCAGTGCAAGCGAACAATATCTCGTTAATGATTTATCACGCTGCCTGTCATCCCGTGGGAAGCGCTTGCTACAAATCACTCCCTTGATTCATCTTCTTTCATCAAACGTGGTGTCAAGTGTCATGCATTCATGAAAGACAGAGAAGAGTTCAGATAATCAGTCGCCCATATTTAAGCGGATTTCGTTCCACTAAAACAACTATTCTACGGAATAATAACTCGGGATAACTCTAGATTCTTGAAAACTAGCAATTAACTAAACGGTTCCACCGAATCCATTTCATTACGGCAAGCGTGCATCTAGTTTATTTATCGGAAATTCCTATCCCTAACTCGCGGGAAACTTAACTGATTTGAGGAACATTACCATATAAAATTAGTCGGCAGAAGGGGTTAGGTTATTGCAACAGGTGTTATCACAACTGGAGATATTTTGTCGCTACACGCATTTGTTTCACTTGCTCGGTTGTTCTCTTCCAAAGAATACAGTAATTGGAGGACAGAATAAGCAAATAATAATGCGGCCACCTGGATAAACAAAACCTCTCAGGGAAAAGTGGTCTATCCTACTGAGTACATGTATAGTACATGTACAGTACATGTACAGCAATTCCACAAAGTTGAAACCATGTAAACGACCGTATTTTTCAACTCTGTACACTGACACTGAAGGATTAGACGCTAATATAGGGGAGCTAGTAAATTACCATTTGGGAATTGTGTCGTGCATTGAGTTTACTCAGTTTCCGCTTGTCTATCTGATTCAGATTTGCCAGTGAGCCATCTCGCATAATGGCTTGATTCTTGCCAGCAAATGCATTGCAACCTGAGCATGTTTACTTTCCTCAATTCTTCTTGAGTTGTTGACGTCAATCTTGAGCCCATTTCGATTTGTCGAGCAAGTGCACCTGACGGGCCACGGCACTACGATGATGTGAAATCCTGATCCACGGCCTCCATAAGTGGTTTTCTTTGGACTGACTTAAACCACTGTAGTTACTGTATAACTATACGCATTACTGGACAGGCTACAGCAACACTTATCAACTTACATCTGGTAAATGCACAAGTGATAAGCGATACGTAGATTATGGATGTTGTGTCTATACCGTTTACGCGAGCCTAACAGATGGCTGATCTATCAGTAGAGGCAGGAGGCGTTTGGCAGATTTTATGGCGTCTCTCTGCATGAGCAACTAAATAAAACATTTCCTGCACTTTCCACAGATTACTTCAATTGTACGATGTCAAAGGTCAGGAATATATTTTATTTTGAAATCAACCTTTTGCCTATCGTCATTAACCACGTGAACTTTGAAGAACAAATTTATAAAAAAAAATTATTCTTACGTATTCCATTTCGTTTGTGGTTTAAGACCTCACAGTTAACGTATCCTCATTTTCTGAAAAGCAAGTTCATTTTCCATTTGTCTTCGTATAATTAGGCCTCTTAAAATCCCTCTGAGTTAATTCAGCTTATCATCTCGGTCAAAAACATGACAAAAAAGTCAGACTTGTCATTTGCTCTATAAGTCTCTCTGCCTGACGCCGAAAATAATGCTCCGGGATTTACGGGATCCACTCAATCTTTCAAATATTTAAACGGGTGAATATACTACAACGGCCTTAAATTCAAGTTCTCAATGCTCAAAAACTATCTTGTGTGTTAACCGCGAGTCTGATAATATCTCCAAAAAGACCCTTCGGCGAGAGTTTAACTTGGGCAGTTTGTCTTTTTTGATTCAGTAATTTGGCCAAAAAATATTAAACAAAATAAAGTAATACAAATGATACGGCTATTCATAAATTTCCTACAAGACAGTCAATCTCACCCGTGTATCTAAATAGAGATTACAGTCGATGGTGCAACATCAGTCATGCAAACTAAGCAACCATTTGACACTAAACTTTATCATAACGTTTGCGTGATGATGGCCGGAATAAATTCCACACGCACGATTGTGACAGAGTAGGACTATATATTCTTGATTGAATCGCTTGTGTTTGGTCAGACAATTTGCTTAACGGCGTCACCGAATGAATGTATTGTTTTGCTATTTCAACTTCTCATTGGAATGATGGATAGTCTGTGTTACACAATTTAGAACTGATTGTTTTTACAAAATTGATTGCAAACTGACACGTATTCATCATTGCACCATCTGTCAAGGTGTCAGGTTTGCGACTGGAAAACGACGCTTTAAGGCGATCCATCACTGAATAGCCTGGATCTGGATACGCGTGAATTAACTGATTAAACGAAACCTACATACAAGACTTTATATTGTTTGTGAAACATGGGAGCTTTAGTAACAAACTGCGTTGAAAGTACTACGAACCGTACTATAACAAATTTGCAACCAAAGCCCTTGTTAACCTTGGGGTCACTACAGTTTTGAAATAGTTGAGTCTCGACACGGATTGGTTTATTTTTGTGACTGCAATCTGGTAGGTCATTTGATCATCAATCTACTGAACAATGAATAAAAACTGACATGTGCAATCGGCAAATCAAATAAATGCAACTTACTTTTACCGTGGATCGAAAAGCAGTTCACAGACTGCACATGTAGTACTGCACGGTTTATTTAAATCGCCTGGACGGAGTACAGGTTATTGTGTGTAGGTATTCTTAGCAACTCGTCACCTTTGTCCGTATGATTAATTATGCAAAGTCGCACGTCTTGCCACAGTAAATATCATAAAAATTCTCTCCCCACGTCTATTTTATTTGAACTATAGTGAGTAAAATTCACATTTGTCTGTTCCTAAATAACCCAAATGCACGCAAAGTGTTACTCAAAGTTCTTAGGACCTGTATTTTCTGCACTAAACATTGATATTTAGGGGCATACACTAACAAAGTAGACAGCGTCCATTACTAGTAACGATTTTCGAAACATATTTTCTTGAGGTTAGTGGGAGAAACTGACAAACGTTCCAGACACTTTTTGGAACACCTGACCTGACCACTTGACCGACATCTAATAGATACATTTTTACTACTCATAGCTGATAGATAGATGGACCACTCAAGATTTAAGATTTGATTTAGTTGATAAAGAACTTTGGCCTTTTCTAGCTGACTTATTCTGTCTGGGAATCTGGACTATAAATTTTGTTCAGTTCTCTGCAAGACAAATTACGCAGTCGAGTGGTCACTTAGTTAGTGGTACAGCTGCCCTGGAGCACACTAACTTGCGGCGACGAAAGGCAAACTATTCACACGAAATGTCAACAAAACCAATGAAACATTTTACATGGCACATCATAGGAGCGCTTTTACCGAGCACAACGACTGCCGAAACAGAATAAACTTTTCCCATTAATAACTGTGGATACTCGCTACACTTGACCTGCAGAGCTCTACGGATTTGGATATATCTTCATCTCATGCTCGTATAATGTACGTATAATCGGACAGATTTTTCATATGATAGTTTTGATAAAACAAATTTCCCTCATTAGGGACAAAAATTGCAGCTAATTTGGTGAGCGTCTTATTGTGCTACTGTACACAATTAATGAGTCAGAATTTTATGGCGACTAACGTCTGACATTGATTTATTGAGGAAATATACTTTATGGGGTTTCAACCTCTATTTCGATAATCTTCCAGGAATTCGGAAACAGCTCGGTATGGTTATTAACATGTTGCAGTAAGTGATTAGTTACGGAATAAAACAGAAAGCCATGAGAACTGAAAAAATCCACGAAAAAGGACCAGAGTTCCAAAGGTCTATGTAACGGGTCGGGGTAAATAGGCATCCGGGCCGTGTTCATGGAATTGCTCGAGAGATCAGTGGATACAGATCATACCGCTAGGCACACCGACGTTTCACACCATACACAATTTTCAACGGGAGGATTCTACGTAATCTGTTTGATTATGAATTACGCAGGAACTCTTGTTTGGACGATCAGTTGAATTGTGAACATGTGTATAACCCAACATCATTTCCCCCACTCCCCGGCAAATCGCCTACGGGCAGCTTATTATTGATATCAACTGAAAGGTAGTTGCTGAATATGTGTGCATTGTCTGGGATGCGTTCTCGGAACAACGCAGTTGTGGACTTTAATCGGTGAAAAATTGTTTGTCCTACGATTTCATCTTCTCTCACCCTCCTCCTGGATTTATATGGTACAGGGGTATTAATTAGAAGCCTATCAAAACTAAGCAGCTGGTTTCTGTATACGTTTCAACCGTGGCATTCTTAGCTTGACTTGGGACACGGATTTTTCATCACCCCGACTGGTTTATTTAAGAGCGCTTAAGATGGTGGTCGAGTGAACTCAACAAAATAAGGAATTGTGTTATGACGTAGAATGTCACACTATGTAGAACTTACGTAACGTTGCCGAAAGTGTTGAATGCGGCCAGGAGCACGTCACCTTCAATATCCGGTGCCAGATCACCCACAAATATGTGAAACGAATCTGTGCACGTTACACAAAACAGGGACACATTGCTCTAGTAATGACAAAACCGGACTAATTACATTAGGTGAATCAATGCCCAAAACGCCAATTCAGTTCATCTAATATTCTCATGATTGTGCAAGTAACGTTAGGAATATGATCAGGCTAATAACACAAAAGATGGATTAAGGATAGCTGAATTTTAGCTAGCAAGACGTTGTTGTTGATCTTTAATCCTTTTTAAGCAACTAACATGCAAAATTTATTAGGTGTTAACTTACCAATGCTTGCAAAAACCTGTCATTTAAGACTCCGGTAAACTGACCAACTAATCTGACAGAACGCCGGGGGCGCAAGCCACTGAGTTACCAATGGCACATAGTAAACTGTTCGTATCTAACCAGAATTTGTCCGCTTTAAATCTTTCCATATTTTCACGAGATCCGCACTGCTCATTGTAGAGAGGATAACAGAGCCACATAGATAATGTTTTTGGCACAGATGCGTACTGTCGTCACTATGAAGTCTTGATTTGCCTAGCATTCTCACTGTTGCGTAAATTTTGGTTGAATTCTAGAGACCTTTTTTATAGACAGACTTGGAGGGTCATGTTGGTGGCAGTACGCTTGTATATTTGTTATTGTGTCATAGGTTTGGAGAGTTTTTATAGGGCTCTTGCGCATTTGTCGAAAAATTCTCATATGGAGTGCAGCGAATCCAAAAGTCGGCACAGTTATCGTCATCCGCACATTAGTAGGCCGATGGACTACAAGCGTTGCGCAGGTTTGGAATGTCTTGCCTCTCCCGTATGGTAACTCAACGTAATTTTTTGTGTTAAGATAGTCACTCCCAAACAGTTATTCTATGGCATCGTTTGATGTTGTTCGGTTTCGTTGCGCCACTGAACTGTGAAGACAGATAGGGGATCAACTTCATGGCCCCTTTCATAGATATACCGCGCGACCATTTGTTCCCCGGTTCTGTTCGTTTTTATCAAACAGTTAACAGTCGGCTGCCCAGTTACAATCGGCATATTCGATAAGTAGTCAACAATCCGCTAAAAAAGACTTTGGTCGGTTCTATCCATACACTGGTTCACTGCAACTAAACGTGAACCAACAAATGACACGCGCGGGTGAAATGATCAGAATTATTTTAGAGAACAGACGGAAATTTGAGATTTAAGTATGGTACAGCGGGACTGCATTCGCTGGAAGGTATGACTACACGTCCCAGACTTTAGCATGCATCTTGCCTGACAAGAAAAGGTTAAACTGATCTCCGCGTGATAAATGATAAGTACAGAGTTTGTTCCAAGAGAATGGTCACAAAAAACCGTAATGTGTCGCGCGCAGGCAGACGTAGCCTTATCATGAACCGTAAGTCACATTACAAACTGCACTTACCAAGTAAGGAAATACCACATTCCCACTGACAAGCGACATCTTGCAGTAATTACTATCCGACCTGACTGCCTGGTTGTCGTTCACGAGTAGTGTTGACAAAATACCGTGCTATTTCATTTGACGAGTTATTATTCTTAATTTCGTTGATTTATTATTGCAAAGCAGTAAGTTCAGTCTGGACCTACCACATACAAATTTCATACATTCGAAATTTGTCAACAAAACAGGGTGTAAATGGCTTGTACTTACCATCATTTGAAAGCTCTTGATTTGCAATCGAGGGTTTCTCGTCACTCAGTGTTGTTTGGCTGATCGACGAAGGCGTGTACCTTGTCCCGGTCTAAAAAGTATAAAAAAGGTGATGGCAGAGTCTCTGGGAAAACCGAGAGTAATTTTATTGTAATATGTTATGGGTATGGAATGTGAGAGGATTTCAGAAACTTGAAACAAGAATCAGAGATGTTTCAAATGTTTCCATAAACATTTTGCTCAGTGGCAGAGACTACGTCGTTTAGCGTCATTCAGAAAGCCTACTGGATTCACTTTTATCACAGACACATTGGTAGTACTTCCGGTCAGAAATTGTGTGAAATAAACCAAAGAGGGTTTTTATTTGAATCTTGTTGCTGGATTTATAGGAGCTCTGATGACGAATTTTTAGATCGAAAAGACTGCTTTACCCGAGTGCTTCAATGCTGGCTTTCTAAAGGACATCACTTAACCATGTAGAAAAATTGCAAAATATATTGAGACAGAAGACGTTATTTACACTCATTGATGGTAGCGGGTTGTGTTTTACTGAACTAAGAAATAATGGCCTTGGGAAGACCTCTCTGAAAAATCTTAACTGTTTATCTATCAACGTTTGTGTTTCATGTGCCTCATAAGATCTGTTAGAAAAAAATTGTGACTGCTGATCCACGCGGCGCAGTGGCGTTGACCAAGAACTGCACTGCAGTGCAGTAAAATGAAGACAAATTAAGCTGAGACAAACTAGCCATTTCAAAAACACTTATGTACATCAAGCAGAAAAAAGGATTCCAGACTCGGAGACATACACATCTCTGTAACATGGTATTCGTCATGTAAGCTTGATATTTCGTTACTCTCATTTGAATTAGTAGAACAACCTATTCAATATAAATAATTGCAAAACAACTGTTGGCGCAGGCGTCGTTGCTTGAAGATACTACAAATCTCGATGCTACAAAACAACCACGACATCCAAAAGGAAACCAAATTTTCACGACGGTCACAACCTTGTAAACACTAATAATCATAAAATATTAATAAAAAACATTGATAACAATAATACCTTGCGCTGGTGAATTTGGCCTCATACGCTACTAGCGTACCACTACTCATCGATCTGTTGATTTTTAACAAATGAATTCAATTGCGTTTGCTATTTTCCAACCATTTTCCGTCACTCTTTGTCTTAAGGACCAGAGTGCTACTAATTATATGGCTAAAAATAAAGCCCAGAATCATTAATTCAGACCTATGGACGCACAGTGGGCAGGTACCCGTTGTGACTCAGTGTTGCTGTGGAAGCTAGCAGATGAAGAATTTCAAAGTTCAAGATCATTAGATTTGACTGTGGGAAACAACGAAGTGACTATCTATTAAGACTGAAGGATC
Organism: Opisthorchis viverrini; assembly: GCF_000715545.1. Taxonomy (NCBI): domain Eukaryota; kingdom Metazoa; phylum Platyhelminthes; class Trematoda; order Opisthorchiida; family Opisthorchiidae; genus Opisthorchis; species Opisthorchis viverrini. Next base: position 1,011,330 of record NW_008751684.1, on the reverse strand, counting down.
GAGGAAAAATTCTGTCACCTCTAAGCGGAAATCGTCCTTGTGTAACTGTCCTTTGGTTTTGTCTATTGGTTTAAAATAGGTCCATTCAAACCTATGCCTTCTCTCCGTCTATGTTGGGAGTCTGACTATTTTATGTCTTCCCGCGCACCAGGAAGACCATGCGTGAGCATGAACAAGTGTCTATAAAAAATCGATTGCAAGCCAAAGTATCTGGTAGTGTCCATATTACCACCGCAAATTTCCAGCTTGTGGTAGATCCATCAGACAACAAGGGAGAAAGTAGAATTCAATTACGATACCCCAAATACTCATCTAAAAATTAGAAAAATTCGGTGTTACCTCAAGGTTTACACTCCGAATAAGTTTCTCATTTGAGTGTAGACAATAAGTGCAGTGTGTCCTCTGTGGCGCATAAGTTATTGTTTTGTAGTGCTCTTGTTTTTTTTGGTTTACCAGTTTGTTAGTGTCTGATAGACAAGCGATGTCGAAAATTCTTCATTTCCCACAAAATATTGGTACGCTCACAGAGATGCGAAGGTTGGTCGTTCGTCTTTTTGGAGCTTCATATAGACAAATAGGAGAAATGTGAACTGCAATACGAATTGCGCGATAATTGGTACTTCAAATTCATGCTCAAATTAGTTAACTTGGCTTTATCAGCAACTACGCAGTCAGCCATCAAGGACCCATATTATACGATTTCACTGTAAAAGTTGAAATTAATTTCAGAACTGCGTGCCCATATGCCTCATAAGTTTTTCGTGGTTCAAGCCAGGAAGAAAAGTCCAACGTCAATCTCAACTGAAGAAGTTGCTTATTTGTGGACCGAGCTAGAGATGCAGGTTGAATTCTGTGTTTTCTGGCTTACAAAAACTACCTGCCGATAACTAAATGAATGAAACCTGTCTTCAATAGCGTGTTTGGTGAGTATATTGTAGACACTTTTCACAATTTATTTGTCAAAGTTATAAGAGCGGTTTATCCTTTTAATCGTTGCCACAAATAAGTCGTNGTCGTCCCATAGATTTTTAGTGATTCCTCATTTGCGGGGGCACATCTAACGCCACAAATCTCCCCAGGTAAAACTGGCGTAAATATCAAACAGTGCCTTGAACAACGTTTTGGAATTTCACATAACTGAACGTAGAAAGCAGTAGCGGCATTGTCTTTGCCCAACTTGTTTAAAGCAGTGCCAGTTTGTATGCGATTTTATTTTTTTTTATCGCAAGCAAGTCAGCTGCCTGTTTTAGCTAATGAAAAACAAATACAGGTGTGATCCGATTTGAAAAAAAAACACAATCTAGACGTGAGGATGGCAAAAGGTCCAACAGCTTCCTTAATGCGTTGTGATAAATTCTTCACCGATAATTCACAGAACAAAAGTTTATTTGGACCTGAGGAAAGTAAAACATGTGTTTTCAAAACCACCAAATTGCACTGAAAAACTGAGCACTACCAAACAAATAAAACTATTTCAGTCACGAAATAAGACAAAACCTATCAGGTCAGGTGTTTCAAGGGTCACTTCCTCTCAAAACGAAAATGGTGCCTTTAGAGTCGTCGATAAAAAATCTAGCAGCCTGATGTTATTATCCCGAGTAAAATATATAGATAAAATGCTCCATTTTGCCTCCTCAGCCTTCAAACTCAAAGAATAAATGATATCAGAACAGCGACGTTTTCATAAAAGCATCCGACATAGCAACATTGGAACTCGGAAAAACCTGCTTCATAAAAGTCAACGGAATATGATTTCGCCAGACATGTGTGTTTGACACTGTCTAGTAACCTGATAGACGTTCCGCTTTTGATGTCACATTTATAAAAGGCTTAAAATCGGTGCCGCCGCGAATTTTCGAATGTTTTCGCCTTTTATTTAGAGCATTTTCAAAGGCTGCAGTGTTATTACAATATAGCTAACCAGAAGTCCGGCTGTAATTGGCTTAGACAGTGGTGATAGAAGGCTTTTCAATACGTCAGAAATGGTTGTCAGCACACAGCACAATTTCCTACCAGGAAATTACCTGGCTGTTTGGTTTACCAGGAAAGTACTCGCGCCTGAAAATCCTCATGTGGATCGACCGCTACAATTATTCCCTTGCTCAGACAAAAACGTAGGCACAACTACGAGCCTGTATCGCACGATTCACCCTAATCCGCAGCAACGTTAATATAATGCTTTACTCTGTTCTCCCACCGTTTTCGGCAAAATACGGTATTTCGTTGCTCTGTGGGATGTCCCAACAAAGGTGGTTAATTAAAGCTTGATTTATTGCAAAGCTTCTTCGGTAGTGTCTTTTCTTCGTCCGATACCATCCAGCTATGGCCGCGACAAGGCAGAAGAACTAACCTGTTTCGTCATTCTGATGATAATTCATATAACACTGACATCAAGGAAAGCTCGAAAAAGTGATTAGCACCAAAACTTTCTTCTGAAAATAGTTACAGATGTGTAAAAACAATAACAGCTTGGTTCCACTGTAGTTTAAAAACGAAAGACTGACGACGGTGGTGACAATGCACAGGATGTTGGCCAGCGTTTGTATTATCAAAAACACCAATGTTTAACGAAAGGTGCAATATATCACCCGGTTTACCTACCTGGTCGTAATCGTGCGTCAGAATTCTAGCGTAGAATAATTAATTACAAACAAAAATCTCTTTCACAAAGCGTAGCCTTCGGCAAGGTTCAAAACGTTTCCACTTTCCTCCCCCAACCCACTGCTCACACACAGCATTAGGTGTTTCTATGGTGATTATAATGGCACGCCCGCACGCGCAATAAACTGATTTCGTTTCTTCTAACGGGATAGTGTACGCGGAAGTGGAAAATCTAATATTTCCAATAGAGAACATAAATGGTTATAAACGACATAGAACTAAAAATCTACGCCGGTGATCAACGCACGGAGAGTGATCAACATATGCAATACGTTAAGGGTTATTTGGCCATATGGTTCACATGACCTAAATACAATCAAACCTTCACATGACTGACCGAAGTATAGCAGAAAACAACAAAATAACGAAACCAAGTGACTTGTTTAAGGAGTTGTCAAAATTTCGATCCTTTCCATATTTTGTGAGAATGGGCGAGATGGCTCAAGTGGGTAGGTCGCGAATTTATTAACCAGAATGTCCGTGGTTCGAACCCGACCTCTGCATCTCGACTTCACCAGTCTAGGCCTGGACAACCTGACAGTATCCCAGACTTTGTGTTTCCTTCGGGTGGCATGGCAGCTAGGCACCGAAAGGGCGCTGAACGACGCTGAACGATATTATTATTATTAATTAATTTATGAGAATAAATAAGTAGTGGTTAAGTTGTGCGCAAAAGAACAGCTGGAAGTTTTTGTCTTTAAAGTCCTTAATAATTCTTGTACAGCACCAATAGTGACTTGGTGATTTCTGACTTGTCTGCAGCAAATCTGCCCAAAACTCCGGAATTCATTCATGTTTCTAAGGTTTAAAAAGTTTGCAAGAGTAAATTGCGTAATTTACATCAAAATCTGTCATTAAATATTCTTCCGCATTTGCAAATTTCTGCAAAATATTAGAACATTTTCCTCCGTGCCTCCACTAGTTTCATCAAAGCAAACGAAGACAATGACGGGACACAAAAATAAAGTCTACAAGTACGTATTTCTACTTTTTACGTTTAGGCAATCTGAATATCACCTTATTTCGGCCTTGACCGAGCTAGGGGTTCGGTTTGTTGAGCGGTGGAGGCCACTCAGTTCATTTACTTCGATTGAAAGTATTTGCATTGAATTTTTCCTTAGACCTTTAATCCCAAAGCCATCATACTTTGCATTCAGTGCACTGTAATTTCCCGTTGTTTTTTTAGAACCGACCGGTGTGAATTGCGGAAAAACTTACGGCATCACCTCACGTTACGTAGTCAAGGCATTTCTTGCAAATCCGTCAAATGTCTTACTCTCGACACCTTACTATCGCCAGTTTCAGCTCCATATAAAGCTAAAAAGTCTGTTTTGTACACTCAACCCCCTGCGTTTTTATGTCTATATCAATCACGGATTTTTCAGTATGACGAAAAGGCCTTTACTTTGGTGGACTTGGTTCGCAACGGAAACAAATCCCACAACACAATGTTCTATTTCGAACACTGTGCTTTCTTTAACTTGGATGATATTCTAGGACAGTTCAATGAGGACAGAAACAAACATTTTCTTTTGATTTATTCAGTGATTCAAACAATGGGTTGGATTGATGTTTTCGGCCGTTGACAACGCGCGCTCTTGGAATGAGCAGTCCTCGACAATATCCAGTTGGTGGAAATGGTAGAAACGCTTGCACACCATGATTGTCTATATTGTGTTGATCAGCTAACTGTAAATTATAGAATAACCGTTTTTTTCGTGTTACACTCTATACTCTATTTCCATAAGTAATCAGAGAGGGGTAAACTAACATCAAATGAAATTGATGACAAGTATTTTTTGAAATCACCACTCCAAAATTTGACGCAAATACAGTGCAAGTAAAATTAATTTTCTTGCGTGTAAATAAAAGTAGCTGAAAAATTAGACAGAACTCTTGAAAGAATTGTGTTCATTTGTAGCACAACACTCTGAATGATATAGACGGTGGTATTGGGTACGTTGCTAGATTTCCCCTTCTATAGACTACGGATAACTCACGACAAGCATCGAATCCTGTGACAATAAAGTGTCAACCCATCAAACTTTCGCTGGTGGGTGATTCTGAACTTTCGTAGAAAGTTACTTATGTTAACATCTGTTAATCTTGGATATGTGTTTCAAATTATCCATCGTTTGTGGGATGTGGGAATCTCATAACTACTTGATATCGTTAACCGCTGAATAAAAATACTAAACTTACATATGTACGAACCCAGTTTCGCCTTTTACCTCAGCTGGGAAAACCGCTTTGAGCTAATGGTAGCCCGTTTTACACAAAATTCACACAACGGATGGGAGGCATCGTACCACAAATGGATCTCGAATAAAATATGTTCACCGCTCATAACTTTCCAAAACAGGAAACGCGGAAATCTTGAAGAGACCAGCTGCTTCCTGATTTTAATGTTGATGTCTGTTACCTAAATCAGGTACAAAATCTCTTTATTTTATCAACGACGCAGCTTACCAACGAACTAAATGCCTGATGATTGGTTGGGTCACCTTATTTATTCTACTTCTCACCTAGTAGAAATGTAGAGTTTCACTTAGATAACCAAAATGCATATTTTAGCAAACGGTTTGCAGCAATTTCTTGTCGTTTAGTGTAGTCCTCGAACTCCGCAAATATGTGGTCAGTCAGCCAGAATAACAAAGAATGGGTAGTGGCGAGAACTGGAAAAGGGCACCGCAAGGAATTCTGTGGTATAATCTGACAATTAAGGCTTCAAATATGGGTTATCTGTTGTGTCACACGCGAGCTGGACGTAGATATAATCGTGGATCAGAACAGCCCCCGCTCAGTAAGCCCTTTAAAGTGCTTCGGTTTCTAATAATTTGCGGTGCTATATTGTCAATGGTTGGCCGGCTGACGACGCAAAATTCTTAACTTTGCGGCATGTTATGCGCCGTGCCGGCTACAAAGTGGACTGTGGACCAGTTGTTTGTCGTTGTTGTTGTTGTCCGGGAACGAGAGGTCTGCTCTTACGTCCCGCGTATTTTTGGTGCCAGACAACACGTATAAAATGTGCACCCTTATTTGGCACGAGAACAAATCCAGCATTATGAGTGAGAGATAACAGAAGTTAACCAGTACTACACTGTAGAACACAATAAAAAATCAGATCATGGTATTCACTGGAGCTTTACATAAGCCGGTTTCTAGCTATCAGGACACCAACTGTTGATTACTGTCTGGCTCATAAGCCGAAGTTTTCTATCAATTCTGGAGCCGGTCCGGGTAGATGGGCAATAGTAGCGACTGGGAAAAAGAACATTTCAATCCAAGAGTTGCCTCTTCAACATACAATTTGTCTCACAATCATAGTACCTTGTCACTTGGTATTCACCTTTACAATATATCTACCCCTTGCATCATTGACATTACTTGGTTTAACGCTTCGCGGGTCACGGCGCAACTACTTTTTCGCATATAATTTTCTTTTTCTGAGTTCCAAAGGGTAAGGCGTGCTTCATTTCCAACCAGACAAACTGGCCGATAATGAAAACTCTGGCCAGCCGTGATCAATCATGCTACCACCAACTAAACCGCCGGGTAACAGTAGTTTTTCGCGTCCAAACACATAAATACGCATTCCAGTAAAATGCCAGTTCTTGGATAAACATTTGCGTAGACGTGGACGGTGAAAACGATGCAAAACGTGCACATTAACCCCAATATTAGGTGTGACAAATGCTCCCAGATATGCAAGTAAATAAACTAAATCTAGTCTTCACAAAGGACGCCCATGAAAAATTGACCGATATGCACATCGAATTTGGGCTTGAACCATCATATTTCAGTGCTCAAAAGAATTCCATCCCTAGGAACGAACAATAGAAATACTGGTAAAGCAAATTGTGTCTGTCATATTAGCATACCCTGTGTACAGTTAATGATATCTTGACATGCTCTAAAAAGTTACAGTAAAATTGCTGTATACACCTGGGACCGCGTTAACTCACTTCAGATTCGATTATTTAAAGTTGAAACCCTATGGAATGTACGAAATGGGAAGAAATTAACAAAGTATAGCTCTATTTGGCTTACATAACACAAGGTGTCGCTTCTAAAGAAATGGATGAATTCTTGTAGTCTTACATCAACGGTGTTACGGGGAGAAATAATTTGTTCTCTTAAATTGACAGTATGAAGCGTATTTTGATCCATTTTCGTTGCTTTTCATATTAGTATGGCATGTTAATGTCAGTTCCATAGAACTGTTAATAAGCATTCACCATGCAGTTTGCGCGCGGGTGCATCTTTCAACTGTCCAGGTTGTTATCATTTTACCGATGAAGACAACCTACGGCCCCTCAGATATTAGGGCTAAGTCACAAGCCAAGGTGAAAACCAATTGCTCTGATCAAGCACGATATCACCCAGCTGATAACATATTACGTTTGAGAACATGTTCCACAAACCTGAGTCCATTTCAATAGACGAACATTGACAGGTACGTTTAGATGACATCTGAGCCCATTCTTAATTCACATACGCTGAAAATGGTCCCATTTGCGTGCAACAAATGAATATGAATAGTTAAAACTAAGATGCACCTGAGGATTTCTGCGTCACTACATCGGTACACACTGCACCCTGCCAAATTCGTTCCCTTCTCTTCAGTAGTTTGACTGTAGTGATTAACTCTCCTTTCTATTGTTACACAAATGAACGTGTTGTGAAAACATATCTTATACTTTTAAAATCAGGCCTTTTTTGAAAGACATTGTTACGGGATTGTCTCGTTGACAAAATATGGAAAACTAAGAATCATACATGAATTGTGTCGATTTGGTCTTCCTTCCGACTGAGGATTGATGAAAAATTGACTTATGCTTTTGACATTGTAGCGAATTGCCCGCAAGGATAGTTACTCTTTTACTCCTTACGGCGACTAAATTATGTCTGTAACTGACGTAGCTACTGTCCCCTGGGGGATACACATATTGTGTGTCACGTACTCATTATACCATTTATCTAGGCCAACGGGTTGGTTGTACTCCAAGCAATATTACATGATTTGATGTTTATTCCAAACAATTTTCTCAAAATGAACTAGAATTGGTTCTACCCAGAGTTTGAGTGATATAGTTGAAAAACCCGTGCGATTATTCCTGCTCATATGGGACGAAAGATAATTTGTCAACAATAGAAAGGAAGGTTCTTATTGTCTCAGAACTCGGCTACTTCTGCGCTGTAAACAAAAGACAGTTACAAGACAAACGGGACCAGGGTTTGGTTTGATGCGTGAGCCTTTTTGAAATCTGTCTTTCTGGCTGATATCCCCTTCAAAGTTACAACTGCCATACAATACATTTTAGTATGATACTCACGCAGAAAATCTGTCACTGTTAGGAAGGCAGTTATCAACGAGAGGACGATTTGCAGACCGTAGTGCAGTTACGATTCTTTTACGTGCTGGTAGAACCAGTTTACCGGACCTATGATCAAATTGGCTGATTACGGCATCATCTAGAAAGGCTAACCTGGATAAATACTGAATGCGTTTGTTCAAAAGCTTAGAAGAAAGCTTGTCCCAGTCCTAAAGTGAGTAACAGTTAGGTGCTTACCTACCGAACAGTCAAGTGAATATCTAGCTAAGTGGTAACGATTTCTATTCTGCAGGATACCTATGACTATCAACACTGTATCAACGTAACCAGAGATTGTAAACAAAGAGTAGAGTAATCGCTCACCACCGTCAAATTACAGTTTGTATTTTAGTTAAACGGTAAGTTTCATTTAAGTATGAAGACGAAATTAACTGAATTCCACAATTTTGTAGCGGAAGTAAAGCCTATCAGCACACTGACCCGAGGGTGATTGGTCTGTTTGATTTGGTGTCAACGGATGCGCAATTCGAATGACATCGTTTGAAGTGAAATATGTTGTTTTGTTTAGTGTTTTTTCTTTAGCCTGAAGATGGTGCAGTTCAAATTATGGGAAAGTTACTACACACACAGTGCAATAATCAGTTAAAGTAAACTATCTGTGACGCACCCGGAGAGGGATGCGCAGCTCTTCTGGTATTTCACAATGAATCATGAAGTAGTATTAGTTAAACTATATAAAAAAACCTGTACGCACAAAATTAACTCGGTAGATGCCGCAAGCCCCACCATGAAATAACTTTTGTAGCACGAGAACCGGTGGTGTGAAATATGTTTCTTCGTTGAAACACTTTCGCGAATACAAAGAACCAAACTGTTGAGTACTAGAGGGCTTTAAAAGCATCGATATAAGTGCTGTGGAAGTTCATCACAAAAAGACGGCCAAATGCAATTAATCTATATTTTCTAGTCAACTGTGGAAAAACAGCGACTGATTTCGTAAGCAGTGCTGAATCACCGGAATTTTCCTGACTGGACTGAAATCAGGATAGCCGACGACTTTGTCTAGGATACATGCATGTTCTTGTTTTTAGGCGAGCTCTACGAATGCGATATGGGTTATGAACATGGGTTATAAACATAGCTAGAATCGGCCCATACGATCTCGAAGTTTATCGGCCTCCTACTGATTGCCTTTTATCTTTGTATTAGTCATCATCACCATCATAGACAGCATGAAATCACTGCTCAACACCGCTTCTTCACTGCCGTACAACCATGAGTTGTTTGAAAGCCTTATTGTAAAGAAATGAATCAACGTGGATGGGGGAGGGACTTAGAGCTAGTTTACTACAATCATTCCGAGGTGCCTACACCTCCAGACATTCACTCAGGCGATCTGCGTACAACAAGAACGCCACTGACGTCGGTTGGCAGCCATATCTTGTAGTGTCTCCAACCAGGCGCAGTGAGGATCACGCGGCCCCATCCTGGAAGGCGAGAAGCACCGACAGCACCCAAGCTTTTCGTGATCTCCTTCATACTCCTCTGCCACGTCAAGGGTTGGCCACCTCTCTGTTTACGTGACTCTGAATTGGGCATGGAAAACAGCACTCTCTTCGGCAAAAAATGGTTCGGTATACGCAACACATGTCCCAACCAACGCAGCCTCTGGTGCTGGACACATTCTTCAATGGAAGTACCCGTTACACAACCGAAAACACGCTTTCTAACTGCTTCATTACGGATTCCCGACACCAGCTCACACGAGTTACGGTTCTGAGACAACGATTGTCGAACACCTGAAGACGTCTCAGTTGCGCTGCTCGAATAAACCAAGTCTCACAGCCATACAGCAAAACAGCCCGAAATGTAGCTTGATACACACGTCCCTTGAGATTCAGGGATATGCGATTTGATGCCATAGGCGGCCTTGCAGATTCGTGCATTCACTTCATTTGTCACACCGAAATCAGAACTAGTACAACCTCCAAGAGAAGTGAAAACCTCCACAACTTCCAGTACTTCTCCCTGGATTTTAAGTGGCGTGTTCAGTGACTGCACTTCCACGGGAATGACCATACACCTTGTAGGTGCAAAGTGCCTACCAAATGACGGGATGAATTTGGTCAGTTCATCCATGAATACTTGCGCCCTCCCATCCTTTTCGAAGATGAGAAGGATGTTGTCTGCATATTCCACACTGACAATCCAATCTGTCGGCTTAGCCTTCAAAACCCAAACTCTGACACCTACAGTTATTACTTTATTGCACAGGCAGCTGTTACACACCGTACAACTAGTGTATTTTTACAGAAGTTATTGTTTGAGGCTATTTAATTAAAAAAACTTGTTCTGTCTTTGAACGTGACCGACTCAACCCATTTTTCATTTTCCCGAAAATAATTATCTCAAGCTAATGTCTTACGGCAAAACTGCCGGTAAGTCAAGCAGCTGTCGTTTTTAAAAAGCTTTTTTTGTCACTAATGCTTTTTTGCGTTGCAAATACAATCAGATAAATGAAACTTTGTAGACACTCAATGACAGAAATAATTGAACGCGGATCACAGCACTATATTTCTGTCACTTCTTTTTATCTGCTACGACGGTTCTGCTCTCGATTTTGATCATTTTTCACATATGCTAAATCCAGATTTTTATTTAACTGATTTTCTGGATCCTGAGATAAGACCACAGCAAGGCAAATGCACAGGCGTCTCGAGTAAATCTGGTCCATTAATGTAGGAGAGCACACAAACGCCTCTGGCTAATTTAAACTTTTTAATAAATGTAGAAAACTTTGGACGGCTCTCTCTTTGTTGGTTGGGAGAGTACTTTCTTGAGCAATGTCTTGATTGTTTACTTCGCATCTAAGTAACTGGTGAGTGGACTTGGATAAAAAATACTCCTCTGATCCCTTGCGGACTTACTTGTCAATGATGACCGAAACTGTTTGCATAAAGCCCATATAAGTACAGAGGAAAACGTTTTGCGGACAACTACGAGACCGTCGGCGAAGAGATAAAGGCCTACAACAGAATAGTAATATTACGGCTCACTTTGACTCCTGGCTCGCATGATAGTGCACTTTACCTGAAACGTAGAATGATATCTCACTTGTGGTGCTGCCAAAAACCCACCAATTTTGTTGTACGAAATAAAAGTTGTAGGGCGTTCAACTTGCTGTTTGTCATTTGAGCAAGTCCTGTAGTGCCCACCCATATGTTCTTGATATCTCGGCCCCTTTTTCACGGCTGTGGATGTACGGTTCCATCGTCTATGCCTAAAATGAGTCCGTTTAAAGTAAAAAACAATGCATGTTTTTTTTATGAATTTATCTAATTTTGCTAGTTACAGCTGACCAAACTATTCCTCTGTAATCCCTATTACAGCACAACAATGCAACAATAGTTTAGTTGATGGTTCATTGAGTTAACAAAAAATCCCCACCGAATTGTCGGCGTTCATTCAATTGCAGAATAATTCTTGAAAAGGCATACATCAGTGAATTGTATAATAAGAAAAGAACAAAACAAGCTAAAGCAGCAACCATTTTGGAATCGCAATAATGCATCAATCACTGTTTTCGAAGTAATGACACGCTGTGTACCGATCCCCAATTTCCGTCAACTCTTTGGTCCGCTAATCAGGCCATCCGGATGATCAATTCCCGGATATCCAGCAAAGATTGATCTGCAGTTTGAAATAGTGGCACACAATCTAGAATGTGAGCATATTCTTGCAAAACTGAACCTTGGCAACAATGTTGCCTGTGGAAGACCGCAAAACGTAGTAGTTGGAGTGAAGACTACAGTAAAGATGTCAATAACTGTTGGCTGTATCCGGTTACCTTGAAATTCCAATAGATACTTTTCTCTGCAAAAAACATCAATTTATGTTAAGAGGCTAAGAAGCACTGTAAATCTCTTTCATTCTTATTTCGAACCGCCAACATTGCGCATTTCACGAAAAACTCCCGGGACTCTCGATCCAGCGAGCCACATGCCAGTAGTTCAAGCACCGCTCGGCCACGAGCGATTTATCAACAGTGTGACTAACCCGCACCAACACAGGATAAATTAGCATGCATTCTTCAATCAAGATATTACAATCACATAGCTACACTTGTCTAAGAACTCCTCGACTAACAAATTCTCCAATGCAGGTCGTGATCTCCGGAAGCTGGCGGGTTCGAGATTTGTGAAATGGAAATTGCCCATGATTCTCACTGGGGATGAAACAGCTGTACAGTCGTCTCTGCTTTTCACAGTAGATTGGTGTCAGCAACAATAAAAGATCTTCGTTAGAGATAGCGATAATGGATGAAGAAAGGAATTGTTGGAGAAATGAACACCTTACATTGGTGGTTACTAGTTTGGGATGAGATTAAATTGCCTATAGCCGTATCAGATGTGAACCAGGTGTTGTCATATCTGTTACATTTAATGCCTAACGAATCAGTTGTTAGTTGTCTTCCTCAACGACGAAAGGCCTGTAGATCTGTTTTGCATCTAAGACATTGCCAACACTACTTTTGGAGTGCAGCGGATTGTGAGAATTTATCAGGTGACTGAGTGAGATACAAAAAGTCGAGTGATTTAATTGGCGCCGTCTGTCTACCAAACTATTTTGATTTTTGTTGGTTTCCGAACAAGACAAGTTGACAGATAAGTCGACAATGTTGAACCAAAATAAACGGGCTAAACTCATTCACATACGAGCTAGTGGAACAACCGATTGGATGAACCCATTTAATACCTGTTGCTCCCTTGCAAAATCATATCATAACATTTGCCAAATTAATTGCCCTTATAGCCTCACCATCTACATATTACCCTGGTTTGTCATTGTACATAATTCGTCTAGACACCAAGCCACCTTGACACATAAGATCTCCTGTGTTTCAGCCTGTTCACCTAAAACCATTACCCAAGCCCGTCTGTCAAAACCATCCCGTCTTTCAAATATTCAACCCAACACATTCAATAAATGTGGATGAATAAGATTTATAAAAAATTAACCCAACAGTTTACCTTGCTTTAATTCGAGGTAGTGACTTTCCCTTATTCTGGATTTTTGAACGACAATTAACTCGTAACAAATAGGTAAAATGTAATAGTTTGATGTAAGAGCGTTGGTTTCGTTGAATAACCCCAGTTATTGTAAGGTTGTAAAGCTCAGTAAGCAAATGTGTTTTTCGAAAGTATCAGCTGGATTTTCTATTCACAAATGAATTGACATACAGAAATGGAGTGCAGACACGCAGAGCGACAAAGTGTACGATCTAGATATTAAATAATACTCAGAAAATAAGAATATTGTCAATCGATCTATTGACGGCCAGTTTGGTTGGGTTGACGAAGTCAGATGTGCAGGCATATTCGCACCAAATGGACTCACAGAAGGTGATATGGCTGCGCTTGCCGTCAGCTGTTCAACTATCTAGTCCGTATGTTGATATTTTAGTGCGTGACTGACAAGCTAAAAACGAGACTTTTTCAATTCTGCCATCTTGCCTCAGCTGCTAAAAATCCAAATATTTTCGGTCAGTTATTTGGAGCCCAATAAGTGACATCGAACAAGAAGACCAGAGTGACCTGGTGGTCCATATTCATTAAAGTTTTCCGAACTGATATGATGCCTGGATATTACCCGTTGATTGTATCTTGAGGTCGTCAAATTGTGCCACCAAATGCGGTATACGGAGGACGTGAATACACATGAGCAGACGACCGCTAGTGGGTCGAAGAGAGATGACCCATCTCTGAAATTCGCATTAGACGTTGATTTTGCATAGGACGAAAGCCTTAGTTCAGCAATACGAGGTATTCTTTTGAGTAACGATCTTATGCGATTTAATGTAGTGCCACTTCTGTAAGAAAGTAATATACGCATCAGGTTTTGGTTTTGATAAGCTGTCATGTGTTTTCTAACGGAATTCAACGTGTGAGCCTTGTTATTAATTGTTTGCCGTAGTTATTAACGCCGGACGGATTGGTTATTCACACCACACTTACCAGAGAACAAACTAATTTCCCTTTGCATGAGAATTTGGCAAAACTGACGAAGTTTGTATACCACCAAGGGCGCTTTTCTACGGATCTCTTACTATAGAGAGCAGACTGCCGTGTTCTGTTCGTCGCGTTCTGCAACTAAAAACAGGTTGCAGGCTGTAGTTCACCAGTAAACTGGGCGGACGTAAAAACAACGTGTTTTTCAGGATACCTGTCCGTGATTCCCTGAGATTCAGTGGCTGCAGCTACATCACTTAAAGACGGATTAGGTGAAGTTTGGTTTCGGCCGTGACTGTTCCGAATGTGGTAAACCCTCAGTGACAACGCTGATTGCGAAGTGTAAGCAGACGATTGTAAACACAGGTTCCCAGCCAAAAGGAAGAATTTTACCTTCAAACCTTAAGTTACCTGGTTGGCAAAAGCTTATAATGCCCGGAGAGTGAAAGGCGTAGAATTGTCTGCTTACCGGTTCAAGCTGTTTGGCCAACAAACATGCTATCTTTGAGAGAATGGTATTATCCATGATGCAGTATAAGGAAAAGCCCTGCTTCTGCATCGCCGATAGTTCCTATTACTCACGTGTAGGTGATTCAGCAGGCTCAGAGATTCCATAGTCTACCTACATAATGTAGTCTCGCTTTTGTCTTTTTAGGCAATTGGTGAGACATCCTTGCAATGAATAGTACAGTTCTGCCACTGAAACATTTTTTTCTCTAAGTTTAACAAAACTAGCTTCATCGGAAATACTTCGTGTCTGTCTACGTTCATTTCACACCCTCAGGCTGATCTGATATTAGTAGCATTGTTTTAAGAATTCCATACTGAATGAAGGCTCGGACGTGCTCATGCCTTTACTTACAGTATGCACCAGAGTTTCAGGCACAAAACGGTCACCGATCCGTTTGCATATACTATTTTCATGTTACCCACAGCAAAATGTTAGTATTTGGATTCGTGGAGAACATAAAAATTAATCAGTTTATTAGGCTAACAGTTTCTAAATCTTCAACAAATATGAGATCTCCGTTACATGCACAAAGTGCTCAAAATGTTCAGTTTGATTCTGCAAGTGTATTACAGGTTTTTCACAACTGTTTCTGAGACGAGCTATGATACAATTAACTATATAAACGGAATCACATATGAAGTTCAATGCTTAAAAAAGAACTCTCGAGCTGGAATAATGGCAATGAAGGAACATTTTGTAAGAAAGAAAGCCGCATACAGTGGGAATAAAATGGTCAATGGGGGGCAAAACGAACCATGATATCAGCAAGTAGACCAAGATATTAGAAAATATTCTTTCTTTTTTATCGATGTGTTCTCGTGGTTGCATAGCGCTCGATAAACTCATTTATGCGGCGGCAGCTGCATGCCATTTTCAATTGATTTGGCCATGCTGAGCATTGCGGAACAACTGGAAACTCTGTAGAGGCTTGACGTTTTCAGACACTGCACAATTTGCGGCACGGGGTTAAACAACCAACTCATTCACGCGTAAACTTGTTCGCCCACTCGGGACTTGACAATTCAGGCACATACAGACCGGTGTAGTAGTTCAAATATTTCGCACCCTTTGTTCTATGGATCCGAGTTTACTTCAACCATTGTTTCAGTAAACTAGATTCCACCTAAGGAGCCAAGCTGCAACTGCTTGAGCTGAGTGTACCGTTCCACAAACTTGTATATATTCCCAATTATGTTTCACATATGCAATTTTATCTGTCATCTATAAACTCAAGTTAATCTGCGCTATGTTTCCTCTCAGTTTTGCCGCATTTTGCTTTCATATTTTCGTAAAGTTTGAAGGGATTTTATCTCTTGAAAAATGCTTCCACTGTGTATTCAATCGGTTACGTTTCGGTGCCGGTACGTTTCAGTGAATACCAGTTATCGGTTGTTGTTCACAGTGGTCTTGGATACCAAAATTGTAATAGGGGGAATCGGTACATCGTGTACAGATAGAAGAGGACCTCTAGGTGGAACAAGTTTTTTCTCATTACAATGCCCTTCCTAACAGATGGGTGGCTAAAACCAAGAAGGTTAAACTGAGGTTGGCATGTCTGGAGCCAGAAAGGCCGATATTGTAATTAATGCACATTCTTACGGAATACAAGTAAACTGTGCCTGGATAAATTCGCTGCGTGTTTGAAACTATTCGACAGAACATGTCATGGATACCGCTGGATTATTAGTTTAAAACAGAAAGAATCGAATTGGTATCTGCGTGAAGTTCTCGAACATCATACGGCACTCAGTTGTATAAGATTCATTTTCAGTTGCCTTTATCCCTACCAGTATTGCCACCACTCCGAGGTTAATGTGGTAGATAAAGGCCAGGCCGGAACAGCAAAAAACTATTAGTCTTAGACCATTAATTTTTTTGCTGGTAAGCTGATCTTATTTGTTGTCAATTACTCGCTAAGGCACAACATAGAAGCAGCGTATTTTAACCAGGTTGCCGATAAAATGGTTGAAGAGGGAACATGAATATTTGATTATTTAAATGAAGACAGATATTTGGTCCATATATTTCCTACCCTTGTGCAACCAAAGTCTGCTCGAAATGCAATTGCTGGGGATGCAAGAAAAACTCGGCACTGCAAACTAAATCGGAAAATGAGGCTGACCAAAGATTGGTCACAACAGTGAAATTG
Source organism: Opisthorchis viverrini (assembly GCF_000715545.1). Lineage (NCBI taxonomy): Eukaryota > Metazoa > Platyhelminthes > Trematoda > Opisthorchiida > Opisthorchiidae > Opisthorchis > Opisthorchis viverrini. The sequence continues at coordinate 994,665 of NW_008751684.1, read as the reverse complement.
ACTTTTGCAGATTATGCAAGATATTGTGGATAGGTGATCATATTGATTGTGAACTCCAGCTAACGACAGTGGCCGCACCAACAGAAATATGGATGCGTTGAAAGGTTCAGACGATATTCCAAAGAAGAAAATGTGGATAAACACAAATCAATGACAAAAAAGTGACTCATTTAATTTTTAGGCAACGATTTAATCACTCCTTTGATACTAGTGACGTCCGGTGTCAGGAGGAAACCTGGGTACGCAGCAACAAGACAGCTTTTTCCCCGAAAGTATTTTGTACGACGCTCCCACTTCCAAAACTACCGACGTCTCCTAGAAGGTGCGTCGTTGTAACTTCTGCGCGGCTTTCGCACTTAACCGGCCACCCACAAGACTAGTTTAAGCACGTCGTTGATGAGGTTTGAACAGCGTGAAGGGTGCGCAACTTTCAAATAAAACCGTTGCAATTTTAATTTCCATAAATTTCTGGTTTCACTGTTATCAGCCAAAAAGTAGGAGATGGTAAGAAGAAATCTATGGGTTAAGGTTGGTCAAAGCATCAAAAGTGGTCACAGCAGAAGTCCCTTACTTGAATAGAGTACGATATGATGATAGTCAGCATCGTTCAAAACACCTATCCGCTGTTTGGAACGTTCTACTTCTTATGCGAAATTTCTAACTAAAGTCATTTTAGTATACAGACATTATTGCGGACGCGAAGAACAGTAACACACCGCAAACTCTAAGAAGAATAATGTTTCACTACCTCTAGCCTCAGCCCTATTTTGTAAATTCGAGAAGCGACCTAGTACTGTTTACACCACACTCCTCACAGAAGAGGTGAACGCCAAAATACCGAAATTCCTCAATAACGAAGATATTTACTCTCGAGCAATCTGTTTGCAGTTGTCTAGGAAACGTTCAGTTTAATTGGGTGTGCTCCCAACAACTTTCACGCTACAAAGCATCACAGCCAGATGTTCCAAAATCTTACTTCATAAGTGTGTGCATTTGTGTGGATCTAGAGCTTTCTTTATCCAAAACATTTTTTGACGCTAGCTGATTTTACCGAACAAACTTTTTTACATACCCCCCAGAGTACCATAGAGCAGTAAGCACTTCCCAATGGTACTTAACAAGCTTTTTTTTAGGCCACCAGTTTCAAGTTGCTCTCAGCAAACCATGGCTCAGCGTACCTATTTGACAACTAATTTACCAACATCATTATGTTAGAATCTAGCAGATAGAACCGCATTACAACGTCAGAGCTAGACTGAGTGAATAATTGTAACTTCCTCAATACTTCCTGCATATTTACTCCGGCTGAGAGATTACCTGAGTAAACTCCAGTCAGAGAAAAATTCTCATCCTTTGCATTCAAATGATTAGCACCTCGTTTCCTGGGCTGGTATTATTTTTTTAAATGTTCAGAGAAACAAATCACGTTTTTGAGCAGCTGCACGAAGCAATAATTATCCTAGGCCTATTTTATAGTAGAAACATGCTGGCTTTCAAGCATGTGCTCGATTCACTAAGATGGTATAACGCCCACCCTAAGCTCCCAACCAAATCCATGTGTATATTGCGAGAAATTCTTTTCGCTTTTTAGGACATGAGGAAAGACGGAAGGACCCTACAAACACCGCCCCTGGCTTATTAGCAACTTCAAAATCGTTTACCTCCCATTTCGGGAGGAACTAATCCGAAGCATCCACAAACACACAAATAACCAACCTCATACCCGGCATCCATCTCTACATTTCACCATCCAGTTTGTCAACAGTTCTCGTTAGTGGACGCTTTTCACCTACTTTCATATGAAATGAAAGTTTTAAGATGAATAATTTTCAAAATAAATAATGAGGGAATGAGCCGACGGTCATTAAATTGAATAATTAATAACTAGGTACAGTTGAATCATTTAAAATGCAAACTTTTCAGGTGTTCAGTCTCCAAAACCTATATCCGAATAAATCCATGGGAAAGTATCTTTGGTATTCAAGGAAAGTTGGCGAAAATGTTACAAAGAATTTACTTTTAATTTGGAGATTTTCTTATAAAAACCGCAATTTGACGTTTGGCGGCTTAGACGTTACACATCGCATCGGAATCTACTTTTGTCACCTAAAAGTTATCTGAATGGCTAAACATATCAGGCTAAAGTCTCAAGTACGTGAATTACTTTATTCTGAAAACTGGAGCTACGATAACTGATTGACTAGCATGATAGTCTAAGCAGAAAGTCCGTTTGTTCGTTGGTCGGGTCATCATTCACCGCGCAGAATATTGCAAAATAGTGCGTGATTGGCGCCCCCAATAAGTCAATTGACTACTCAAGTTTCTGAAGGTACAGCGACTCATCTAATACCCACCACCGAACGCTATTACTGTGTTTCTATCTGCTTTCTCCCCAGTGAACTTCCATAGAGATAGGGGACTACAATAATTAGAGCTTATTTATGAATAATAGTTTAGCAAATTTGAGCCAACTAGATCAGATACGGATGCCTTCATTTAGTGTTCGTTGCCAAAGGAAAGCTATTACAAGATACGGAGCTGCAATCACTTCCATTTTGTCGGAAAAACATTAGTCAGCAGATAACGTGCATTGTTGAAAGATACGAGTTACCGATGCAGTCCATCCTGAGAACCGGCTTATTAGGTCAACATTTGACAAACGGCACTCCCACGGTACGCACGCATATGGCACCATTGTACCGGTTGTCTGCGGATCGCCGCTCAGTAGCTGGTAATGGCTAAATGTGGGTGTGTAGATGAATGTAGCTCAACCAGATGGACAATTTAAGTCAACAATTAATCATTTGACACAGGATAACGCTATCTCGAATTCTATCAATACTCCGTTCACACCCTAGCAGATCGTTTGTTGTAAACACAGACACTGAGTGAGAGACATTGTCTGCAACTGTAAGAATTCCAATTCAAAAACCGTTCGGATGCGTACGCTGACTTGTTACTCATTTTATTGGGTTTTAGATTGAGCTTTGTAAAGTTTAATACATTGTTCAATGAAGATCCTTGTCCAAGTGAGTTATTTAACGGATTTGTAGAAAAAGGGCTATAACGTCCGGATAACCTTTGTTGCCAAATCTAATCCATTGAATCTAAGGAGGTTTCCACGTTAAAATCCATTTTCTTTCTACACAGTCACTGTTTCTGCCCAAAGAATTTTGTGGCTGTAAAAGGGGACAAGTCATCTTTGCTTTTAACTTTCCATAAAAAACTCGGCGCCAAGGCCCATTGCTTCCAGTGGATTTGTCCAGAATCATTGCAAAAATATTTTGTTTACATGAAATGCCAGTGCCTTTACTGAAACATCCAATGTTCTTTCTATAGGACATCTACTTTTTGCACCGTTAAATAAGGTGATGCTTTTTCATCCTGTTCCATATGAACTAGACGAATTCCAGAGCAGGCGATATCTGATTAAAAATTTTCCACAATTATCAGGCGATTTCAAATCCATTTCATGCATCACTTGACAGAGTTTTGCACCCGCGTGCTTTCCAACTTGCACAACCTGTTGCAAAACCTGCGCATAGAGCCGATGAAAAGCAGTGAAAGGTCTATTTCTCTCGTTTCCTCTTAGGATGTGTAAAAAACAAGACAGTTTACTTCAAAAAAAGCAGCATGGTCTGCACCGAGAAACTCGGTTGAGTCTCCAGTTTGTGATTTCACCTGAACGCAATCCACAAAGGGCACCCAATTTTTCATAACAAAAAAAATATTTCTTTCGCTATAACTTGGGGCTTAGCCCAAATGACGAACTCGGAGATGTTAGTAGCCTGTCATCCCATAAGTTGATTTAGTTGATAGTCGCAAACTCCTACACGTACGCACAACCCTTTTGAAAAGCATTAATCTGTATCGGCTTCAGTCATGTTTCCCTTTACTTGCTTACGAAAGACGATATCTTAGATACGAAAACAGACGCGAACGAGCCCATTCAGTCCACCATTCAAGCACTTGTTCCATGGAACTGGTGGGTGGAATTATGAGTCTTTTCGCTGATGATCGATCAAGGGCGATTGGATGGAAATTGAAGTGCTTCAACACACCCAGTAACTTTGGGTGCCAATGAGTAAATGGTTTACTAAAAGCTACATCTTTGAAGAAGAACAGTCCAGTAGATAAGCCAATCAACATCAAATTAAATGATTCATAAAGTTAAACATCGGCTGCTAATCAGACGGCTGCTGATCTGTTTGCTTAGATTGACGGTGAGTGCGCCGTGGAGACATCATCAGCCCGGGCTCATCCACCAAAGGACTGGCAACAAAATGTTGTCTAGCTTTTGCTGGTAATATTACTAATCCAGCGTACACATTCGGAGAGTTTAGAAGTCTTCAGCTTTGAGGAAAGGTATTGCAATTCGCGTCATTCTACCCCTTTCGACGTGATGGAATTGCGTCAATCTAATTGAAAGCGGTTCAATAGTGCATTCCTTAATAAATTTCTGACACACAGGGTGTTTTTTCTCCAGGGTGCCCGTTTTCCTGTCTGAAATCCCCATCTTCTCGGAGTGGGTACGGAATTTTTAGCCAGTGGTTGGAAATCTCATCCGTCTAGCCCCACAAAAAACAGACGGGTTAAGCAAAACGCAACGACTACAATAAAATAAAGACTGGAAAAGAACTTTGATTTTTTGCACAATTTTTTCTGTTGTTTGCTTGCCTACTTTATACAGATTTTATTGCAGGAGACATCCGGTGGAAGTGCGGGCGATAACCGTCAAGTGCGACTGACATAAGCAAGAACCTGGCAAAATTGTACTTCTACTGCCGACTAGTTCTTTCCTCTTCACTCAAGTTCTTTCTTATGTCAGTGTGCCTATTTAATAATTAACTAATAAATAATAATGGCAAATTAGTAATCAACACCGGTCGTGCTACTGGGTTCCCTCATTTCCCAAGTACCCAGTTTCTACTAATACGAAAGCTGCTCGATACTGAGCAAGAATTCTTCCTTTTCAAGTGTGGTTTCGTCCATTGCTCGAAACTAATCTGTGCTGGATGCTGAAACCGAAGTCCACTGTGTACACTTGTTCCATCCATGCTGGAAATCACCAGCAATGTGAATCTCACAAAGCTCCATTTAGTCTCAAATCGCAGAAGTATCGGCCATAAAACTTTTGGACCATGAGTGGCCAATCATCAGTGTAATTAACTTGCACTTATACGTGATATACTACCATATGTTCTTCAGACACCGGGCCCCGGTCGCATGCTCACATATGTCGAATGGCTCGTAAATAAAGGACGTTTCACACTGAGGTTTCACCCATCATCTTCTGAGCCACTCATATATTGATAGTGGAGTGCGAAGGTTTGATCATTTTTAACTGAAATTACGTTCTACAGGAAAAACAATCTGTACTGAAAAGCAAGGAAGCAGTGCGCGGGTTTTTTTTGTTCCATTTGGGGACTATTGCCCGCGCGCAACTCATGAAACTCAAAGCAGTCCTAAATCTCTAATTCGCTGGCCACTAAATTGAACGCACCACCATTGGCGGTTAGCAGCAGGATCAACTCACTTCACTTCTCAGCAGAATTTGGCTTCTCTCACAGAACATCACACCAATAGAAAATGCGCAAATCTCACTCTGTTAACAGTCTGTTCCTCATCGGTGTAACAGTCACCCGGATTTTTAGTCACGGAGAACTGTTGCCCATGGTATTATTGTGTTCTAGATTGGCGGAGCCACGTTTGAAGATGAAATACCAATGAGCTCAACTGGGTGCCCTCATGACTAAAGATGTGCAATAAAACAACCCATAATCTTGGAGCAAGACATTTTGCACTTCTCCACTTCTGAAGGAATGGGACTAAGTCGACCAACTTACGGCACCGTAAAATAAAGTAAAATGGCTGGTTCAATTAGAATATTTGATCATTAAGCTTACAAGCTGCCGTTCATAATTTCATCGTGTTGTATATATGAAACTCAAAAGGTTCATGAAGTGATCACCAACATTGATCAACAACACGATCACCAGCAAACCTGTTATTCTTAACGAGGAGTTGCTTCTTGCACTTGGAACCATGTTTTGATGAGGCAATTATGTGATGCTCTTTCCGCAACCACCCCTTTACGTGAATATCCCTCCATTGTCAGTGCATGTAAAATGGCTCTCCTTCTAAAAGTATCCTCTCTCTCCGAAGAGAGTCTCTTCGAGGGCAAAAGTGCACTGGGAAAATAAGTCTACCTCAGAGGATAATTAATATTTTTACGTCCTCATATCCAGTGAATAGACACCCACCTAAGTATGAGGCCCAAAATCGAAAATTTAAGCTTTGGTATCCCATCGCTATATTACGATGTGAGATGTGTGGTATACATTGTGAGTGTACCCTGTCATCATTTCTCGGTAAAAAGCCTTGCAAAGCCAATCGCACTGTCAATCATTCTAGCCATAGAATCACAAAATATCTGTAAAGTGTGGTGAATAATTGAAAATTTCAATGACAATCCGGAAGCGGTTTCTTCCCAGACATAGAACCTATCATGAACTAACTTATTTCCAAACTATTCACAAACTACAAGATTTGAGAAAAGGTGTGCACCAGCAACGATATTAAAAATTTTCTCCAGAAAAGCTTCAACATTGTTCTAGTCAAGCTTTCAAGTTCTACACATAAGTGTTTATAAAATATTCATGAGTGTGTCTGATCAGTCATTTTGCAGACAGGTATTTCAACGCTCACACCAAGCACTGTTCCCAATTAACGTTGCCAGCCATAAATATAAAGTGAGTCTGGGGAGTGCACATGAGTAGAGACAAGCAGTCTGCAACCGGATGTAAGAAAGTCTTAAAGTTACTTGAGTAGCTGTTGATAGTGAGCTTCAAAATCCCTGGTAGCGCGTGGTTAGACATAACATTCAAGAGACCAGGTAGTTGGAACAAACGACAGTATTAAATATGAGTTACGTAAATTTGCCGGTAAAACTTGATGTCCTGGTCATTCTCAGCTACATAAGAAACAGGAAATTGTATGTGGATTGTTACGATACTTTTTGCGAGAAAACTTTTTTTGTCTGGTACAAATTACTTACCAAATGAAAAAATGGGTCAAGTGAAATTCGTATTGTAAAAAGCTTTTTGCAACAAGTGACCGCGAAATATTTCAAACCAGTGCATAAAAACAACCGAATATAGGACCACAGATCACAAAACTGGACACGAGATATTATTCCAATTTTACTCAAACACATATCAAATTTTGGTGAATTTCTGTCGACCAAACTTTTTTTTCTCGGCTAAGTGAAACAACCGGGATGGGCGTCGTAATACAACAAATCTCTTGTGCCAGTATTAGACAGATTTTTCTTTTAAAAAGGCAAACAGGCGTTGAAACACTAAACAGACCCTGAATGCATCACACAGACTCATTAGAACGACAACTACCGAAAACCTCATACTTCAATTTTACTGACTTGATTTTCACGTTGTTTTCTGTGATACCAAGAGCGATCGGTTTTTTGTACGTCTTACACTGGCGCCTGAACTCAAGTCTGGTTACAACGGACTACTAGACTTCAACTACGTAATTAAGTAAGCTAACACGTTATAATGAGTATGCGTACTGAAATATGTGTAAATTTTGTGAACCCCGTATGCGCTCATGCTTGTATCCCGTGCTGACTAGTCACTGCCCAGGCTATGACGTGTGACTTCCCAGAGGTATTTCAGTATTTTAACAACAAATGCCTAGTGCCTGTCTAGTTTCCTAATGAAAGATTTGAAAATCTGACTACATATGAATGGTCGAAACTTGTCTCGGACGTTTTAGCTATCTTCAAACGGAGCAAACGGAGCATCGAATGATTTTAGAGGTGATATCAACAAACCAGATGTGGCCAATGCTAAAAAAATCAGCGCACTGTGTATCTTATAAGGACAGTCAGTCAACAACGCCGTAAAATTCATTAGACGAACCGAACTGGCCAATAGTAAGACTCCCGATGAGTTTCAACTCAATTCCTAAATCAGGCAGTAACTAAACTGAATTCACACGGACGTGCAATGAGGTGCGTGAAGATCGTCTTTCATGGTCTGAATCTGAAGGCCTGGCGGCAGAATCTCGCTATGTTCGACTGATGAATTCCAAACTGTGGGAAGCTCGAAGTAGATTGAACTTCCACGTCCAACCAGTAGTGCATAGATCGCGTTCAGCATCATACCTGACCTGCTTTGGTTTTTTAGCCAGACGGGATAGCTAACCGCAATATTCCGCAAACAATGCACTCATTTCACAAATCGCCCAGGATTTTTCACAGTCCACATTATTATTATTTCTTGACTAATGTGCAGTGTTCAAAGTATCCGCAAGTATCCTGGTTGCCGAAAGAGGACAGCATATTTATGCATGTTGGGATTTGTAGCACACTAATAATCTGATCCTAAAGTGTATCTGCCGGTAAACCCATGTGGCAAGTAGTTACTGAAGAGGTCTCATATTGGATAACGCACTTTAGACTACTGCTTTTAAAAGCGTGCGCACAAGCTACGAACAATGCTTTTAAACCTAGCTAATGTGGGGTTTCCCAACTTGCAGGCTAGTTGCACTTGGCTGCGAACTGAAGGTAAGTGAAACTGTCAGATTTCTCAGGTACATGTCAACAGCGCGCTGTTGCGTCACACCGACGTCGGGTGAAATAATTTATGTTCTTCGGTATAAGCAAAGTGCGCACGGATGTAAAAAGTAGTTAACTTAGAAAACTGTCCATTCAAACGCTGTTCTCACTGGAACTTTCACCTCAAATTTACAATGAGATTGCACCGAAGAAAGTTAGTTACTTTTTGCGAACAGCGCGAATGTGTAGCAAATCGAACTGGAAAGACAAACCGGTGACGTAATACGGCCGCTACAGTATGATTTCAAAAATGCGGTACACCTGTGCTTCTAAATTTGAGTGGCCAAAGTACACTGTTGGCCAACGAATTGTCCAAAGTTCCCTTTTTCTTCTTCATCCGAGGTTACAAATGCTATAACTGTCTATTTTTTTAAAAATGGCTTGTTTATTTTACTGTCACTTCTAAAATTAGCCTTGCTTGGTTGGGCAAGTCAGTCTCAGTAGTAATTATATTAATAATAAGCCTTTTTCAAAGAAGTTTGAAGATTTCACAAAATTCGATGTCTGCAAGGTCGAGAAAATTCGCTCACCTGGCGAGTCGTAGACTCCTGTAAATTCGGGTTCACATTTGTGATGGGAAACACGGGGGAAAAGTTTGGTTTACACTGATTGGTGAACGTGACACCAGCAAGCCAAGCATCGTGACTCAACAAGGAATCAGTCAGGGTGGGCAAAAAGTTCAAGAAACATGAATTGAGCATCGCCTGGTTTTGTGGCGCGTTAAATGCCTGTTGACTGGGCAATAGTCCTGACACAGCAAGTGTGCTATTTAGATCCGTGAATTGACAAACGGCTTTGGTCGATAGCAAACTGGGCGACTGTGGATTTCCTTGAAGCACATGTACCATGCTGAAAAGTTTCAAAAGTTCTCACAGTTGAGAAAAAAATGTGAAAGTAGCCTCAGCAACAAGTGCCTCTGTACATGCGTACGATAAGGCAATCTGATTAGGATCACTCTGTGCGAATTACACACCACTGCTTTCCACAAGCACACAACTTGTCGCTGTTTAATCATAGGTAGGCCTGGAACAATTGGATCATCAACCTATCACGTCAATCCTCCTTATCCCAAAATGACAATAAACGCACCAATCAGTGAGCCTGTTGGAGAGAAAAATGTATCCACCTGTTCTGCGTTCCATGTCCAGTGAATCATTTTACCAGCAACGGCAGGATGCCCAGTAATGGCAAACTGGCGCAGATATAAACTGCACAGTTGTCTCCTCAATTTTTTTGTTATATCTCAGAGGTGTCAAGTACAGATTGCATGGACAAAATCCAAAAGTGCCCCCAAGCTGCACATGAAGTCTGTCAACAAGTTTTTATTGAATACCAAATTTAGTAATATTCTGAAAGCTATTTACTATAGCTTACGACCATACGTTGAGGTTTTCATATAGACCTCCTAACAGAAGCCAATGATCTTGTTGTATTTCCGGTGTCGGGGACTATCTTTGCTTGTTTCATAAAAGAGCAGCCGTAGGAACTCTACCCCACATATTCCATACAGTCAGAGATATTACTCACCACAAGACTAGTTTGGCTGGGACAGGATCTATCTTCAGCTGATTTTTCGGAATCTCCATCCGGCGTTACATTTTGGACCACATTGTCTACAGTACGAACGAGATGAGATCCTTTGGGGGATCAAACAACTTACTGCCCGGGCGCTCCACCAAATTAGCTACTGCGGGTACCGATTTACACCACACAAGTGCGCCCGAGCTTTACACTGATACACCAATTCTTTACCTAACCGCTCAGTAATTGATGTCTCCAACCTCTTCTAATGAGCCTCACCTCAGACTGGACACATCCAAAGGGATTTTCTGCGGACTAATATAAAAAATCGTCAAACTTTGTTAGCTTTTTAATGTATTCAAAAAAGCGGTGAATCAGGAGCAGGTATCTCACGTGCCTGCTTCGTCAGGCGCAAAACGTACTGGCAAATATTAATTTGTACACACTGATTTTTGGAACATTCAAAGTTTTTGTCAAAACTGAGATCCACTTCGTGTCTGAAACAACGAAATTCAGTGTCTGCAATATTATTTGCTACCGTAAGAGGTGGATTCCGAGATATAAAGTAACGAATTATTTGACAGCTTGAAATGATTTTCCAAAGTTTGTTGCTGCATGTATTTTACGCCTGGTTAGAAAAACTAACATACCTATACTACATGTTACATTAATTGACGTAGTATTACTTTTCTAAGAATTGTCTTATCATTAAAAATTACCATGAATGGGAAGTGCGTCTTGCACCTGTTCAGCATATCAAATTGATTTTGAGCTTTATTCACTTCAGTTATCGCATTGTCAACATTAGCTGATAATATCCTGACGGTCTAGTCCTTCAAATTCCAGCCCTCCCTGGGCCCACCTAGATTTCTGGATTCACTTGCTGCAAAAGACCATTGTTTGTTCCGGTTTGTATTATCTGATCACTCAGCTTGGTGCCGTTTTGGATTTCCTTAACAAGCATGCGGATACTATTTTACAGAAATCTAGGATGATGCGTTTTCATAAATCGTTTGCGGTACTCCCAGTCATTTAGCTTTCACAAACTTAGAAATGAAAACGCTGGCTTCATTGCCTAAAAATGTCGCGTATTCAAAGCATGTTATTTACAAAGATCCTCAAGTTTTTCTTCGCCTGGAAAACACCGTAGACAGAAGCATTTCTATTGTTGGGTGATTTCTGTCGAAGTTCAACTCATTTCATTTATGGTATGCAGATAAATTTCGACAAATTTGTTTAAATTTACGAACTATTGTCTAATCCTACGGCTGGATTGTCAGTTGATTCATTTTTTGTCGGTACCCTCCTTCACCAGTACCGAAGCACTATCCTTCAATGTGCCAAATTACCGTATCTCACTTGTTGATGAACGTCAGACCAAGTGTTTTTGCTTTCCGAATCCTGCCCTTATTGGGACTTTGGAATTTTCTCATTAGCTTCAAAAATTCCAGAGAACTACAGGAAATGAACTGCTTACCTGTTTTAATAAATTCAGCTGCATTTTTTAACCTCCAAGGCGTTGGCGAAAGACAAACGCAACACATGATGTTCTACTGATGTGTTGCCCAGTAAGGCGGTAACTGCGTATGGTCTGGCAGTGCAGTCTCATTTAAAACTGAACTGTGGGGCCTGTCTGCACAAGAACTACTTCAGTACTACCATGTAAATTTTGTATTCTATTGAATGAAACAAAAACTGATGAACGACACATTTAGGCCGATCACAAGGTGTGAGCAAAACATATTTCAGAAGACTAGAATCACCTCGAGAATCAGTGTGTGTATTGCAATTTTGGAGCTGTCGGTGAGAAACTCTGGTTCACCAACATGTGTATGGTATGGTTTAAGTCGAAAAATTAATTTATTCAAGTCTCCATGGAAAGCATCCCACATTCTTCATGTGACGTGAGCTCAGGGTTTGGTACAGATCTTTAAGGGTAGTGGCTTATCCGTGGTGCGGTGGTAAAATACGGAAATATGAAAGTGGCAAAAAAACCTTGTTAAACGCGATTGATCGCAATTAGTCTTCACTCGTTAAGTTGTGTTGAAGCAATGCACTCTGTCTGGTTTTGAGTAAATTGGTCTATTCAGTCGGAATCAACAGGGCATAAAGGGATTTAGTCAACCATGTTAACCTTTGCGTAGCAGAAAAATGATGTGAAAACATACAGTTCTGCATGAGCGATTCCACAGACTGTGTTGGTGTGAAAAGAATGATGACCTGATCGATACTGAGAACGAGCAAGCCTGCATGACATCCGGATAAACTGGTCGCGGATCTCAAACATCTGCTGGAATTTGCTCAGTTCAGCGCGCATGCATTAGCTGACCCACAAGACCACACAAGACAAAAGCCCTTTCGCGTTATTCAACAAAAGTCTAATTAGCTTTGAACGGGTGGACGAAATCAAACAATGGATTGTGACATGGTCACCAGGGAAGCTAAACGTTTATCGAACGGATTTTACCCGATTGCTCGTTTCTAGGGAAGCGTTAGATTCAGTATATGCCTCGAGGTTTCAGACGAATGTACTTTCTTATGATCATCTTGCCCGATAAGCCAAAATGATACAGCCTGGAGAATCAAGTAAAAAACAACTTCCAGATAATCAACCTGTAAATCATTAGGTTGCGTCCTCATAAATTTGGGGATGCAGAAATTAACCTGATTCTCTTTTGAAGCCCCTTTTTGTCTCTGACGTGGTCATGGAACGACAGTTGATAAAAAGTGATACCGGTACTTCCAAGTCGAATGCAAACGTTATTTGGAGGAATGTTAAGCATGTCATCCTGAAGTGAATAATTTAATTTTCAGAAGGGTTCTGTTCTTGAAGCTGAAGTGTTACCCGTCACTGGAATGTCTACAGTGATAGATAAATTGTTTCTCCTACCAAGATTGACTAGTTGTACTTTCTCACTGAAAACTAGGCGGGACAGACTACTTTTGTCCGTAATTTATTTTCAACTTCCAAATTGTCTGGAACAAGATGGGATCGTTAGGTTTTATCAGAAATGATTAATTTCTAGTCCGGTTACCAATTACACAAATCTTGTCCTAGATTTCCAGCCACAAGCTGCAAATTCAAGGACGATTGCCCTATTAAGGCAACTAAATTCCTCTCAGAAATTTGTCTCCGGAACCGTGTGAAACAAAGTCAGAAAACGTGTTTTTTCAAACCGGCTTGAGAGTATTTTTCCGCGCAAGTCTTAGCTAGCCCAACCAGTTAGGATCTGCGTATTTGGTCCTTTGTGTTCCTTTCTCTCACAGTTAAATCTAAGGTGACTCCGGCGAACTTAGGATAGGATGTTATGTATTTGCCTTAGAACACACTGAATAGAATGTCCAAATGGACAGGAATAATCATTCATAGCAAAGCACAGTTGAGCATAACTTACGGGGAGGTCGCAGCCTTTCCATAGTTAAACAACCAGAACTTTTAAATTGAATGCCCTACTGATTACTTTTCTTCACCTTGAAAGGTGGCTGATCTCTTATCTCAGGATATTTTAGCGCCTGTTTGGATTTGCAGAACATGTTCACAATAGCAGTTGGGAAAAGGCAACAGGATACGCAAAGCAGGTCACCCCTCAGAACCTGTGCTCTATGTTCTTAACTCGGCAACTGTTTAACATAAAAGATAACTCCGAGCTACCGTAAAACATCTCATTTATGAACATCAGACAGAGCGACGGCACAAATCTGCCTCCATTCCGGTTGTTTTCCCTCATTTGTGTCACAATCAGATCAGAACACCGTTTTGACAATTTTGTGCACTTTCTTCGTGCATAAGCCACATCAAGCTCGGAGGGGAAAGTCGGGTAATTTAGGTCTTCCTGGACTTCGTGCTGTTTTTGTTGTTTATCTGGAGAGTACCGCAAAAACACAAGATATTATTTTGTTCGTATCACAAAATGTTGGAAAACAAAGGCCAAGTTTACTTCACTCAGTTAAACCAGGCCCTTGTAGAGTATTCACCTTTTGAAAGGTTTTCCTAGAGCCAGTCAAAAGTGGTTTTTATGTGGACTCTGGATGCTCTCCCAAGAATTTTTAAAATTCAGCCAAATGTCGTCGCAACTATCATCCGAAAATTTATGTTTTCACTACATTTATATTTACAACGCCTCTAATACCATCCGTCTGGTCGCACAAAAACATCCCAGCGATCCGTGCAGCATGCAGAAACAAGGTCACGGAAAATGTCTATGAGAAGCCAGATAATAGTGCTTCCCTAATGACGATCTTCACATTTCTGTTTGTGCTGAGGATTAGCTCATTACACCCATTCAGTAGTATGCTCATCCAACAACTTCCACTAGACCGATTCAGGGATTGTTTGAGGCTAAACCAACTTGTACACCGGCCACCCAAAGAAGTAAAATGAAGGGGGCTGTAGAGATATCTTTGAATCATGTTTTATTTAACTAAGAGAACCTTTTTATTTATTGTTATTCCCTCTCCCAGAATTTGCCCGACAGCTTCAATTTAATTATATTTATAAGTATGAGTTTTAAGATTAAGTTATCCGATCGTAGTTGTCCACTTATTGTTCTGGTTATAAGGGCATCGAGAATACCAGTTTTTGTCTTCTGTGGCAAATAGAATGCCCACACTCAGTGAACGGCACTATCAAATCCCGAAGGAAAGTTGAATGCACTTATGAGGACCAATGTCATACCACTCTCGTAAAAAAATTGATAAAACTGTTACGAACCATGTGAGACAAACATAAAGTGGGCTAACAACTAAAGTCTTTGAACACAAACTTTCAAATACAAGACACGACTACTTTTCACGCGTCTTCCTCCAACAATGACCAGAATAGACAAAATTTCGGCTGTTGCGGTTTTCACATTTTGATTGAAGCAAGCATGTTAAAGGGACACAGAAGCGCAAAACTCCACCAAAAAGGCCGTCAACGAACCTAGTGAAAACCATCAACCACAGTCCTTTTTCAAACGGAAAACTTCATGGGATATGAAGTTCTTTTGGCTTGCCTCTCTGCTTTGAGTGAATTTCGATCAGCCAGGAGGATCGTCTCATCCTCGTTCAATTGAGACCCCAACATTTAGTCTACAGGCGTAAATTAACGGAAAGGCTTCCTGTTCGTAGCAATTATTATGTTGTTTTATATACATACCTCAAAAGTGTTTGCTCGGCATTCTCATATGGAGCTCTTGGTGCATGTTTGCTTTACCTGGTATTCTGTCACATCGTCAAATCATGTATCTGCCTTATAGATATGATTTTATGGTCCACTAACCAAAACTAGGATCAAAAGGTTATTATTCAACTGATCAGCAAAACCATTTGCTGTCCATATCGTTGGCATAATTTCACAGGGATTGCCGGTTAGGCACAGAAACACTATCACGGTGGCTCTTAAGCACTAATGGCTGAATCATCGGGTATCCCGTGTAATGAGTACGGTTCATTGGCGGCTACAGACTGGATCAGATGTTTTAAATAACAGCTTGTGCCTCCTTCGTTAGCAACGTCATTTAAAAATGGTTTACTCCTAATCTGCTTGTAAAATCAGTGGACCGTGTTTGTGATCGTTAAAAATCTTCAAAGTCAAACGGAAGAGTATGAATTACGACAAAGGGAAAGGTTATTCAGCTGTCACGATCTGATTTACTCACACTAGCTGAGTGAACTCAACGCCGGGAAGCACAACCGCTCGTCTGTTGACATTGTCTCTAAATTTTTTAGCGTGTTCTGTTTAGTAAGGACAAGATATATATACCAGTTTTATCTAATTCGGCCGAAGGCTAACAGCAGTATTACTAAAACGGCACGGTTCCACTTATCTACCAAGATCTCTGGAATAGACGAGCAGTTGTGGCACACGTGTGGTTATCTTTCATAGAAAATGAAATCCCCTAGGTGAAGTTTTTTTCGGGTGAAGTCAATCGGAGGCATTCGATCAGTATATATGGGATGTATTTCGCCTGGATTGCAAATTAAACAATACATCAAATGAGTGGAATGCTCCCATTTGCATACCAATTTTTTTTCGACGGCTGACTCAGTTTGAACTCGGCAGAATCTCTTGTTTATGAACTTTTCTAAGCAACTAAGTCAGCCGCACCGGGCCGTCTCTAGTTTCATATTTGAGATGCCGTGTTACATGTATGGACACAATACACTACTCATAAAGTTACTGTCGAAAAAATTTCAGCAACTTTGAGCAGTGTAGTACTTTATTACCACAAATAAATTAAGCACCAATAAATAGATATTCCTAGAA
Organism: Opisthorchis viverrini; assembly: GCF_000715545.1. NCBI lineage: Eukaryota > Metazoa > Platyhelminthes > Trematoda > Opisthorchiida > Opisthorchiidae > Opisthorchis > Opisthorchis viverrini. The sequence continues at coordinate 978,259 of NW_008751684.1, read as the reverse complement.
GTTTCCTTAATTTCGCCCCAGCTTTTTTCTAACATGATTACATGCAAAGCAACTTTTCAACATTCTTCATTAAGTATGTACTCATAATAATTATCCTCATTTCTCAGTTATTACACAATTTTGATCACCTTTGCTCCTATCATCTGCACCTCTGTGATTTTTCAGACTATTTGGTTAGGAATTTTTGCTCCTGTTTTAAGGCAACGATCACAGCCTATAACTTTGAGTCAAATTTTACCGCTTCCCAAAAAAACCCAATAAAGTATCCGTAGTCCCTTTGCATGGAATGCCTTTCAGTAGTCATCTATGTGTTCTTAATTTGCATTGACTTTTGAGTATTTTCTTCAAACTAATTCAGTTTTTTTTCCTTGGACAGCCTGAAACCAACGTTGAGATCTTCTCTCTTTCATAGTGGCGGGCTGATAGACGTCCCACTAGGACACACAAGACACGTCTTTTCGTGTCACGGACTGACAACTACACCGGGTCTTCTTATGCCTGATTATTAGCATCTAAATTAATCCACTCGAATTTCTATCAGGTTGTCTAGATAGACCAAAGCGGAAGTGCCGAGTTCTTGTAAAACATGGGGACCCCCAGTTGAAATAAAGATGAGTCAACTGAACGGTTTTGACATACAACGATTACTTGCTTACCGGGGATAGCGGTCACGGGTTTTCTCCCACGGTTGATGCGTTGTTTCCTAACCGGACACACTGGCTATAATCAAATAATTCTTGTGAGGATAATAGACCTTTATCTACTTGCTTTATATAGGTTGATGTGAAGCTCGCCTTCTCTTGTAGAGAAATCCACGTACGTGCCACATATTCGTAGGTCATTAACCGTAGCGTGCCATTTAAATCATCTGCGAACCTCCCGGTGAACTACCATCCGGGCGCAATGTCTTTCTCATGTCCGGTAGCTAAGAAGCCCGACAGCATTACAGAATAATTTATCGAAAACCATAGTGATTCATTCCTGTTTTTAGTCAGACAACACCAGCTTCACATTGTAGGTGAAACTTGGTCACTCGATTTCCAGCTAGTGAAGGGCAACATGAGTGTTTTACAGAAACTAGACAGATGACCAAACAAAGAGGTTTGTCTAATTTATTGTCCATTAGCGAGCAAAATTTATAGATAACTGAGGTTAGGTAAAACCATTCGTGGACTGTAGAAGAGTTTTCAGCAACCTTGTGAGTAGTTTCCTTCTTGAAACTATACTGCGATATCTCGAATATCGTACCAACTGAAACATGAGGCGGCCTGGGTGCAGCACATTCAGTTGTAGGATATCATAAACAAGAGATTCAGTTGAGTATCTCGTGAAATTTAAGTTGACTTGCAAAATAGTGTATTTCTCGAAAACAGTCCAATTTGGGTTCGCGTAGAACATAAGGTTGACGGGAACTCGGGGACTGTGCCTAGCTAATGGGTCCCATTTTTCCATTTTTCTCAACACCGTAGTCACTGTTACAAAAAACAACGCGAGAGCTTTCTTGAATTATTTCATATCTAGACTAGTAGTATACCTTGGCAGGACAGCCAAAATACTCTCACTCTGGTTTTCACCAGGTTTTCATTCGCGTGCTCAGAATTTCGGTACAAACGAGTAAGTGTTTATCAAATCAAATACACTGTCCTAGGCATGACAACAACTTGCATGAAGAGATACCCTTCTTAGAAGACGTTTTTCGCCAGTATCCTTTTTCCAATTTCAGAAGTTTTAGGAACCAAAAGGGCTAAATTTCTGTCCCTTGCACTATTAATTCACTTACTTGAGTGTCCAGATTTATTAACCAACCCTCACCTCAAACGACTCGATTCTTGAACATTATCTACACGCAATTTCAGAAAGCAAACTGGCAGTTCGTGATCGGACATTTTTTGGCGCGTCAGACAATTGAGCTTATGCTACGGCAACGGAGCTAGAACACGACAACTCGGTACTTCAGGAGCACCTAATTACAGGCAGCTTTCTACTTTACTGTTGCAATACAATCTGCGATGATGTGTCTAGTTTTGTGGCTAGTGCGCATGCTCAGCTTGTTTGCACAGTCGTTAGTACTGATTCAGATGACGTGAATGAGAGAGTAACGAGTGAGGGGTCACCATCTTGCATTAGTTAATATGCAAACCTGGTGGATATCTCAGAGATTCATCTTCAGACACACCGTGTGATAAAACAGATATTACATTGATCCATAATTCAGTCTCGCATGGACTTGTGCTTGGCTGGCTATGGAACATCACTCAATGTGTGGACTTAGCATGTCTATTCAGACCTCTGCAAAGTTTGTCATACCCAATGCAGACTGTCAGTTCCATCGGTCAGACATGCATGAAAACAGCCCAGACTATCAACAAACACGAAACCATTATCTGGAACTACGGTGCTCAACCGGTCTCCTATTTGAATTTTCATGAGAACACCAAAATTACTCATTTGCAACTCAGTTCGATTTTCACAGGAGAATCAACTGAATCTCTCGTTAATTATGTTCTTCAGTTAGGTCCTCCGTAAAAACTGAATTGATTTGCATATCAGTGTATTTCTCGAAACAGTCCAATTTGGGTTCAAGTAAAACATGAGGTTGATAGTAGCTCGGAGACTGCGTCTACCTGATGAACTCCGAGAAGGAAGAAACCGGTCGTGTGCTGAAGCTGCTGTTTCATTAGGCTCAGTAGCATTTTGATGTTGTGTCGCACATAAGCTGTCTCGTGTCTTGTTGGTGAAGGTATTTAATGAGGTTTCTTTTGTTTCTGAAATAAGTAATCAGAAAAGAGTGAAACTTCGGTAGCTATTGATTACGATGGCCCCACAGTTGCAGTAATCTCACCTTGTGTACAATCTACAACTAAAATTACATTCAAACGATTGTTCAAGTCGGGCTTTGATTACCCCAGCTTCTAGGGAATAATTTAGGCTGATTGGTCCCAAAAAGAGGAAAACGTGTGACGAGCTGTCCGTTTAATATGAAGAGACGTCCTTTACTACTTATTTCGAGAGAATTCCACTAGATAGTCCAATTGTATTATATATGAGAGACAAAAAATTGTCGGGGTGGCGATTATTCAGAGCAAAACAGGGCGAAAACACCATCGATACTAGAAAGACATGGCGATTGAGCATGAGTGACTAACCTAGCTTCAAGTCACTTATGACCGGGTCAGCGGCCGGTGACGGCTGAACTAACAACTTTCATCTATATATAATACGATTATAGTAGTCAGCTTAACATGATGCCCCCGAAATTAAGACACTCCAAGTAATCCTTGTAGAGTGTGCTTTGTTCTTCACATGCTATCTAAATTTGTTACTAGCACTCAACATTTACCGATCTCAGGTGACCTTGACCCATGTTAGCTTGCTCATTAAACTCAAATTAGTACCTTGTTCCGTCCAGACAGGATTTATTCCACCTGTTGAAAATAATTTAATACGAAAAGCGATGACCAATTTCACATTCAACGTCGAGCACATCATTTGTTTAGTGGGTGATACTGGACCAGGTTGGGTTTACCTATAGTGCATCCACCCGCCTGTTACAACCTACTCTCTGATAGGATTCTATGGCAACGGAAAACCCAATTTACCTTTCTTTTACTTGCAGACTGCCAATTATTGAAATGTATTGCGCTGAGCGATGAAAAAGACGATTCCGGTTTCAACATACTTCCCCATGAGTATATGGTTACCGTTCTAAGTTTGAGGCGTTCCAGTCCTATCCTGGCAGGCTGCTCACCACGGAGTGTAGACAGAAAGACGAGGATAAAGAATACGCATGGATACCACGGCGGATTTGTCTCAAAGCTGCCTTTTCCTGCAAAAGCAATTAAATGTGCGAGTAATAGAGTACTTACAGGGAAAGAAGGTGAACAGAAGTTTATGTTATCTGACAGGAAATCCCCCGGCCTCTGGGTTCAGTGTGAAATAATTGTAGATCGCCATGCATATCACAGCATGACTCGTAAATTTAATCAAAGTTCCTTCAACTAATTATTGAAAGCACGGTTTTGACTATGGAACATTCGTGATTGTGTCCATATTCTTTGAAGTTCCAGGTTCTGTGCAGTGCGGCTGTCATGTAGCTCAGCAGGTCCGGTTGAAAAAAACATAGTTCACAAAATCATTCCCAGACTATGATGGTCGCCATCAGTGCACCGCAAGGCTGTCTGGTGGTACTTGACACACACTACATCACAAGATACCAGCCTACATTCCCCACGCTGTACTCTTCTGTTTTCTGGTGATCTTGATGTAGTGTTCGTGGTATCTGGGACGTGGGTTTGGTGCTTAGCCTTAGAGCTAAACATAACATACTGGAGTGAATTCGCACCCACGCGGTTATATTGGCTTCTTCAGTCAGCACCAGTGCATCTCGATGTGGTAAACGAGGTTTGTGTGTTGTGTCAGCAGTCAGGTACCGGTGGACACTTTCGGTGCAAGATTGTCGTTATTTTTGAAATGCACCACTGAATTCCGATCACGGAATTGTGTGGGCGCACGTATATCTAATTGCTTCCTCTCTGGAAAAACCAAATGAACCCGAGTGGGATATGTATACCATCATCGACCAAAGTCCAGGGTGTTTGACCATCGGTCCCCCAAACTGTTCCCCAGGTCTCGTGGGAACATGAGATCAGTAATGCTGAGTCACGCTATATGGTCTTCGGAAAACTTGAAACGTTCCACAGGTTACACTGACAGGCGATGTACTTTACATGTGAGGGGACGGTTTGCTTCGTAGTGTCTGCTCTGTCCAGCTATGCATCTGATGAAGATGTCCGGGGGATGCTCAGTCAACTAAGCATGAACGTCCTTACTAGTCCACTCATTTGCGTTGGTAACTGATTCCGCCGCTAATGGGAACCGTGGGACGAAGCAAATTAATGATTGGTGACTCAGAGATATGAGTGGGTCACCCAGCTAATGGCGACCCTGCGTTAAAGTGATCACCTTCACTGTGTAGCTCTCACTCTCTGGCATACTGGACAAACAGCAACATTTTATCGTTAGTACACTGATTAGGCCATTGCCTTCAACGCCTCGCCCTGATCCCCTTATCCTCCTCACCCTGGCTAAATGAAGCAGCAGCTGCTGCAACCACCACACATCAGTTCACGACTTGCAAGTTGAAGCACTGAACTGAACTCAGTTTTGTAAGGTGCCGGTGAGTTCCAACAAATATGAAATAGCTAAACAGTGCTTTTCGGATTCTAAGCATAGATCGCCTTTAGTGGTAGGACGAAATCTGGAATGACAAACCAACTCGCCTAATTTTTGTGGACCTCAGTTACAGGGGACTTATACGGGTGACCCCACTGCCTTGAGGGCAGAATCGAAACGCAGGAGCGTGAAATGGACACCCTAGCAAACTGACACACTTTAAGCACAAAAGAGGGGACTAGAATTAGTGGGGAAGCCAACTGGAAATGCGAAGAGTAACGTTTTATTTACTGGGCGATCCTGTTGAACAACTAGCACGTGGTAAATTTGCGTGCACGATGTAAACGTTGTAACATAGTGGTTACCAACAGAAGGACCAAAAGGAAAGCTCTCGATGAGCGGTGCTAACTAGTTTGGTGTACCGATTAGTTGTACAAACCAGGAAAACACGTGCAAGCACAGATGAGTACAAACAAACACACATGCAACGAATATTCAATCCACTGAGCTCCAATAAAAGTGAAACTTGCGTCCAGTACTTCTCCCCCATGGTGTGGAGTGACGAGAATAATTTCACCAGCACAGAAGGATGTCTATTTAAACCAGAGTAAATAATAATAAAATAATCGTTCAGCTGTAACACCCTTCCGGTGCTTAGCTGCCATGCCACCCAAAGGAAGCACGAGGGCTGGGATACTGCCAGGTCGCCCAGGACTAGACAGGGGAAGTCGAGTGGCAGAGGTAGGTTCCGAACCACAGACCTTCCGGTCAGTAAATTCGCGCTCTGACCACTTGGGCCATCTCGCCCCTTTCAAACCAGAGTGATAGGGTCATGCACTCTACAAATTGAGCACAAAACTGCAGCATGTGGATATTTGTTTGGGTGAACCTGAGTCACAGATGGGTCAAGGTCATGATATTTTCAAACATTCCACGTTTGGTTGCCTTGACGTGAAAGCACGAAAAAGGATGGTAAAGTATGTGACTTTCTTTTATAGGTGCAAAAAGGCTTTCTCAACAGCAACCCAGTCACCGTTTTGATTAGAATACACAGCGATTGGATGGTTTAACGGTTCTAAAACGTAACCGAGCTCTTTACAAAATGCCTTTCAAACTCATGGAGTGCATTTGACAAACAGGGATCTAGAAATCGGGTCATAGCTTGTGCAGCAAAAGATGAACCTGTGGTTTCCAATTTGAAACTTTTTTTTCAAAATGCCCCGGTTCGAATCAAATGCGACCTTTCGAAACTGATCCATAGAACCAAGCAAAATGTTTGCATTACGGAAATCCATGCAAACCGATGGTAGGGATTATGAGTATTCAATAAATCCTAGTAGCCCATGACACATGAATTCTTGTTACCATATTCTGCTGCCCTGCCCAGATATATCTCTTTCGATCCGTCAGATATCTTCCAAGTGTGCAATTGCACCAATAACCGTTCGCAGTTGTCTGTTACGTACAACATCAAACCGATTTTTCTATCTAGAAGTCTTCAGCTTATTTTTGAAGAGACAACTACCGATTGTTGTGCTGAGGAAGAAGTTCCGTTGTACATACTTGTTCAGTAGTGTCACGGACAGTAATTGATTTTTGTCATCAACGACAGGACATCCTCATAGTGATGCAGATCAAATTGCTCGAGCGTGTTTCTCAAACCTCTGATCACGAGTTCTTTTCACTTGGTTGCCGTTGGTATCAGTCTAATTCTTCCAGGTCGATGGCATTTCCACACCGGTAAAGAACCTTCCCAACGCAGCAATGCTTCAGTTGCTCCGTGAATGGAGAAACGCATCTGATTTGCGCAGAATCACCGTTGCTGCAGTCAGGAAATGCTTCACAGTTGGCGTCTTCCATTTGTCCACGAATTTGAGTGCCTTGTGTGTTTTTGTGCTTCCATCGTAGGTCACCACAAAGAGGTGCGTGTACGGAACAAACGCGACTTGAGCGACGCCCATAGGGACCAACGCCGATGCAGGAATTTCAGAGATAAAATCCCTTGACGACTTACTAAACATTTTGAATAAACGCTTGCCCCATAACGACGAAAAGTATCAGGCAGATAGAGCACAAGCAACACGATTACGCAAGAAGTGTGACTCACTTGGTTCGAGTACCCCAAATAATGGAAGGATGAGTTTAATTGCTCAGATATGTTGGTCAGCTGATACACTTTAATAGAGTATTTTGATGGTCCCATACTAGTGAAATCGTAAAACTGTTTTACGGTCAGAATGTCGGTTTTTCAGCACGTACTGGCTCGTCTAGTGGTTGTAATGCTCCAGACTACAATTTAAACTTTCCCAGAATAGTCCGCAATTTTCCACAAGTTTGTTGTCTTCCGTTATCTGTATTTATCAATGCAACCAACTTAGCTTTTGCCAACCACAGTGTCTTTCACAAGTAAACTCAAATATTATACAGTAGTCTAATTTATGTGTGTATTTTGCGTGGGGGAGGAGTCTGTACTCTTCAGAGCTGAAATAATGGACCCACAGATTCGATTTCTCAGACGCATGCAAATCAGGTTTAATTAGAAGTAGTAAACAGGATCTCTCGAGTGGGGAGAGAGACTTATCATTCAGCTATTGAAGCGGATTGTGACCCCCGCAATGGCCTAATTAAACCTGACTGCAGTCTAATTGATTCCCACTAGATTTGTGACATCGCTGCGAAAAAACAAGCTCAAAGTCGAAGCAGACTTCTGGTGCGTATAGTTTGTCTCAAACATTCCATATCATTTAACTATTCGTGAGTTTGCCGGATTGCATTCTCTAATTCTGAATAAATCTTATCCGCATTTATGCATTCGAATGACGGGCACAACACTTTTGCTCGTCTGATGAGACATTGTTCCGATAACCGAATTGGCGCTGCTCTTTGTCCGCCTACAAGAACATTTCCAATGTAAAAGGGCTTCGTTTATTGAATATGATTTCAACAAGAACTGGGTAGTTACAATTCCGAGGCACGATTAGTTGAGTGGTAAGCTTTTTACTTCTTTATCACGTGCATTCAACTTACTCAGGTAAACCGCTTGCTCGTCAGTATTCTATAGATCCATCATGAGTCCCGACGATATGGAATTGGAACTAACGTTTCAATAAAAAGCTGATTGGTTTGTAAAGAACACAGTCATACAAAGTTGTTCACGTGTGTCAAACATCATACGTCGGATGCAATGGGACTGATCAAATGACCGCTCCCCTCGCAAGTATAGTTTGTTGACCATGGGCCCAACTCCTGGATCTCAACCGGTCCTTATCTAACCAGGCTAGCACACTGTTTGGTAATCGCCATTACTCTTGTTGGAATGGTAGAATGGCTTGAGATTTATGAGCATATCTCAGATTCAACCATTATGTTGTCAATTAAATCACAGTAGGCGGATATTCAACGAGTTGTGCACTGTGCCTTCTCGACATTGAAATGGCGACAAAGGGCATCGAATCAGCAAACGACGATCTTGTCATGGGCTTTTGAAAAACGAGAGCAGGTTTGAAACTGCGCTTTTCAATACTAGAACTTGTCTTGCGCATTCAGAAAAAAAGTTGGGCTTAGTGTGAGTTCCTTATTTAAGCCAGCCAGTTATGTGCGAGGAAACGTAGAAAAAATTTTATTATTTCCAGTTCCTGAACAAGATTAGAAGCTTGCATCTCACGAGGACATTCCAGAATCTGATTCGTCACAACATCAATAACCAGCGGCTAACACTGTGCCCTATTTTCAATTCGACCGGAGGTAGCATAACTCATCGACAACATAAACATTCAAAACATCACCATCAATTTAGATAGCGATACGGGGGCACTGGAAACTGATCTTCAACTGCCGTATAACCAAGGAAGAAGCAAGTCCAAGTAAAAAGCGAAGATAAAAGGAAGGCTCATAAACTTATAGTAAAATATCCATATAACTTCAAGGAAAACGGCTAAAAGCAAGGTACCCAGATCTTCTAAAAAGCACACCTTAGCATTATCGACGGCATCTTTTGCGTACCTCACCTGACACAGGGCTAGTACACAATGGCAAATAATCACTAGGTTGACATTCCTGCTGTTAGATGACAGCAACTTTGTCAATGGGATCAGTGACATTTGGCAATGTTAGGGGGGAATTGCCGACTCTTAGTGAACTTGTGCAAAGTGCTTAGTTGAAACCAGATCTCATTGCAGCCCCTACAGTTGGTCGCGTTAGACACACTAATAAACTGCTGAAGTGTGTGTTATTCCCGCCAGAATGGCCGCTGTCCCGTCTGGAGCGCTCGTTAAAAGTATCCGCTTCATGAGCTGTGCGCTGTTTGCGCAATTTTGTGCAACTTATTGGTAAAACTCGAAACCTGGAATTCGAAATCTGGTTTTTGTCCAGTATGTATCACTTTCTGTATGCCAACACGGTTTAAGCTGTCCAGAAATCGGAGGATTTTTCGCTCATTTTCACACCGTCTGTGATTCACGCTGGAATAACTATTTATTATCCATTATCTGGTAATCTTGATGTACGAGGCTGTCAAACACCTCCTCGCACCAGTCTCACTTCCAAGTCGACCACAATCTGGTTGCAACACAGAAGAGCAATGATCGTGGATGAACGAAATTCTGACATATCAGCTTCACAAATTCAGTTTGTCACAATCAACAAGACACCAATATCGTGAAAATTGAAACTTACTTTTTAAAACCAATTTACCACCAGAGCTAACTCATTGGAAGGCTCGCGCCCGTAAAAGCATCTAAGCTTGGTTTGGTCGTAAGGAAGATTCGTGCACCGGTGGGTTGTTGATGGCACTACTACGGATTAACTCAATCGATTTCCAGACTTCGTGATTCGCAATACCTGTTTGAACAAGGTAGTGAGAAAAACAATCTTTCGTGCAATCTAGTCTTCAGCAATACGTGAAAATGGGATAGAATGATAAGAACACAGAGCTATTGACACACTTCCTATGGAACAATGTCGTAACTTGACAGATCCATGAAACTTAGACAATTTCAGAGTGACACGCAAGTCTTAATGAGCGTCCACCACAGGCCTGGATCGGTTAATCAATACTGCCTCAAGTTAACTGGTCGGTTTGACATGGAAAACAAAGTAGAGCCTTGCTACTCGTACGTGCACGGTATATCTGCTCTCCCTGTAAATTCCCACACCGACTGGACACCTGGCAAATTTTGCTCACAGTGTCTTTTAGTGTAATGTTTGCTAATGAACTTGTCAATATTTCACATGGATGTATCGACATAAAGATATTTATCGATTTGTGAGTATCCTCCAGAGAAGGCAATTCGCGTAGAGACATGTTTCTTCTTGATTTTCACTTATCCTTTCATAAGTGAGGTTGCAAAGCTTATAAGGTATAAAGTAAGGCCTACGAACTCATTCAGGTATCTCCATATTACCCACATATACGACAACACCCAAGAAGTTGTGTGTATACTTTTTTGGTGGTAGAGAAATTTTCATTTTGAATAAATTTAACGATTTTTTGGTGCTCTTTCAAAAGATTACCAATACAATACATAGTACAGGATGACTCGGTGGATTGAGCCTCCGAGTCCGCATTACTGCGGATCAGGTTGCTATACTGTACACATGGCGAGAATGGATGCGCCGTCAACTTTGGTTCACATCAAATGGACAAATAGGGTTTTGAAAACGGAATTTCTTGAAAGGGCACATGCTACTGGAATATGGTTCACGCTGGTACAGGGTCATTTGGAACGATGGGATGGAACTCGCGTTCCGAAGCAACTTATCTGTGGTCAGCTGAAGGACGTAGTTTGAGCTCAATTATGCAGGAGATTCCGATACCCTCATGGTGTTCGATTCATACTAGAAAAGAGTCAACTGAACAGTTGTTATCCTCCCATGTTGAGAATTTGGAAAACTGAATATGCCTCACATCTTCAAAAGCATCGAGCTAATTAGAAACGACTTTCTCTGCTCACTGAAGCCAAGAAAATGCGGTGTTTCATGGGACCCGGGAGCATACCTCAGATAGATGGTTCTTGTAAGTTATCCACCAGCCAGGAGTGAGAAACTAGATCGAAACCAGTCCTTCCTGTTTTCCACTCACTGCCTGAATGACATTTGTTACCCTAGGGCGGACAACACCGGCAATAGTGAAAAAACATTACCAGCTTAGCGCCATGTTAATAGGTGGTTTTAATGATGCATACGGATAAAAAATGAAGGTGATATTGCAATGAAACTTAATGGAACTAACAGCTAGCACCATTACTTTGGTGTGTGAGTCTAACGTTATGCCACCGGGGTTAGGCTAACCGGCTGTCGGTAACAGCTATATGTTTTGCTTCGGCCGCTCACGTACAGTAGTGTCCAGCTACGAGCAGAATGGATACATCATACCAACCATGTGCGGCCGTCCAGAGGTTCAAAACACCGGTAACTGGTCATTTAACGGTTAAACGTATGTGTTCATAGAGGAAACTACTCACAAGTTTGCTGAAAACTCTTCGACAGCACACGACCGGTTTCGCCCTTCTTGGGGCTCAGCAGGTAGGCACATTCCCCGAGTTTCCGTCAACCTTATGATCTACTTGAACCCAAATTGGACTGTGTTCGAGAAATACACTCATTTGCAAATGAATTTGATTTTCACGAGAGACTCAACTGAATCTCTCGTTTATGACATCCTACAACTGAATGTGCTGCACACAAGCTGCCTCATGTTTCAGTTGGCAGGATATTCGAGATATCGCAGTATAGTTTCATAAAGGAAACTACTCACAAGGTTGCTGAAAACTCGTCGACCGATTAGACGAGATCGCATATCCATGCTAGTACCAAGGCTAACGATATTAGTTGGTACGGATATTCAACTGCCGTTGAAAGACTGGAACAAAAACGCTCACAACAGTATACATCAGAACGTGCGCTATTCCTCTACCACTGGAGTTATGATAGCAAGTCGGACTTCTAGACTTATGACACACGCGCAACACTTGAGAGTTTTTTTTTAAAATATTTCGTCGAAAGCTTGCCAAACGGCTCATTAGGAGGAGAACTAGGCTGAAAGCGCTTCACAGTAGGAAAAAATCACCTGCTGAGTGCATAAGGCTTTTTCCCGATTAGTTTTGCCTTAAACATTTGTCTGAAAAATTAAAAACCAGAGGACATTTACAAAATTGGATTTATCTTAGTTCGGCTCAAAGAGAAACCACATAGGAGCAAAGTGTCGGATGCACGGGGAACTCAAATTAACCAAATAGTTTCTGAAGATTTGACCATTTTCTGCCCGGGGAGAATATGGAACCGTTTGATTGACAGTCTTTGGGCGAACCAAATTGACTCGTGGATCACCACTCATGCGACGAAAACTGACACGGATTATCTGAACACAGAGCAGATAGCTTTGTAGTCAAAATAAGAACGTGGTTGTTTTGATAAATGTCACTGCATGCACTGATATGTCAGACAGAAAAACAGGATTCTCCAGGCTTTGGAAAATGGGTAGTAAAAAGTAGGGATTGGGATAACAGGCGTACTTTTAGACAGCGATTCTATATCTCGCTAAAACCAGTCACGGGTTCCACGGGGTCTTCAGCTTTGCATGAAACTTAGTAGCTCGTTTTGCGAGTTTAATCCGTGAACACCCCCTTAAAGACTGTTTTGCTTTCCCCTAAAGTTCTTTGCAAGTAACCAATCAAAGTGTAAACAAAGAATAGTTCAGGCGTTCTTTAAACATTTTATCTTCTATGAAGTCGTAAATTGTTGCGTGTGAATTAAAGCATCAATTAGTTGTCGATCACAATGATTGTGGGTTATGAGCGGTGGACACTAAGATCTGTTAAAGAAAACCTCACCGGATGTTATCTATGGGCTCGTTTGAGTTGTATCGCCGCAGTCTGACACTTCCAAATGTACGAACGAACATATTGCCATCGTAAGCAATCAACTGAGAACGATATCCTGTACATACCCAGTGGTTTGAAAACGTTCTTCTGTTTGCTGAAAGGTTTGCTTGTTTTGTCAGCTGCATAAACCGTGACTGTACTGTGAGAAATAATATTTGCTAAATTTAATCACCTTTTGCGTCAGAACGGAATATCACTGCGTTTACACGGTCGTGTTTACAGAATGAGAGTAGTTTTACATTATATCGGTCAAACAACGCCCATCCTCAACCTTCTCCAGGTGATTCATCATCGGATGTACTTTACGAAATGTTGCGCCAGCGAGTCCTGGATAATGAGTCAGTATCACAGAGGCACTGGCTTAGGGATATAAGGTCAAGATAATTCGGCCATCTGCAACGTACGGTGAACCACTGTCTACCCAAAAAACTGTTTTACAGCCCAGACTGTTATTGGTGGAGGTTTGCGGAGGATACGTTTTGACGCGGTAACACGAAGTAAAACCGGCTACTTTGATGTCAAGCCCCGGGAAATCTTCGCTCTGTCTTGATTAGAAGATTGTGTGAGCGTTCTTACGCCCGGTTGCAAACCCCACAGGACGTTGTTCGCAATTGAACCTACTGGCTAGTCGTTCTGATTTCTTAGTCGTACTGATAAACTGATGCGTAACTGTGATTGTTTTCTGTCCTTAATAAGTTTCGTGAATAATGTTAGGTCAGTCCCATTTATATCACTTCGTTCCGGTGTGATGCTCAGGCGTCCTTATTTCGGTTTTGGAAGATATACGCAACTGGCTGTCGGCTATATCACCTCATGACCTTTTCCAGTAAGTCACCAAGCCTTTTGTTCTCACTCATCCTTCATTAAGGCCCCTTCCCTCGATAGGTGTATGTTGTGTGGTCCATGAGGAGGATGATGTATGGACAATACAGTTAAACCCTTTTTTGTGTGTGGAGAATTCGTCCTATAAGTGAAGCCAGTCTATGCTGGAAAGCCGAGAAGCCCTGTACAGCTGTTTCATCCTTATTAGGAATCATCAGCAGTGCGCATCTCACGAAACTCCGAAGAGTCTCGAACCCGCGACCTCCTGGCTGTCCAAATCTCCTCACACTACCAACAGTTAAACCCATTTGAATAAATGTCACGGTATTGGCCGAGGGTTTATTTCTCCTGTCTCAGTAGACTAATCCTGGCTTTACTTAGTACCTATAGGCATGCCTAAAGAAAGCCATCTTATTATTAGAGTATTCATAGGTACAGATAATATGACTGAAAAAGTGTTGACAGTCTATTGTTGTGTCGTTCTAAAAACACGGTTGACAAAGCTGATAATGTGAGCACTCCGACTGATGTCCCAGGTGCGACTGCCAAAGTACGAAATCATCATTTCAAAGTCCTGGAAATACCAGTGTAACGCTAGAAACTACTGATAAAACATGCGAGCAGTGTCTTCTCGTAAATCCGCTTCACGTCTCTTGAACAGTGAGATCTACTACGAAATTCGTGGAGTCGCTTTGTAGCGTATGCTTGCATTAGAGTAGCAATGAATGAATATCGAGGAAAGTTCAGGAAGACGCGTTCAAGGAGAAGATTGATATTCAGTTTTGTAAACAAGATACATATGAGAGTTTTGATCCCCTGTCCAATAGTTTGTAACTGTTCAGCTGGTAATTCTCTAATGAACAACTCCACAGAAAAGGCCTTGTTCTTTTTTCTGTAGTATCATCGCTTTTTGTCCAACTGTAATTATGTCTAGAGTAAAACCTTTTTAGAACTTTTTAGAACAATAACACGACCGCTTTGAAAAGCCACACTTGTGACTTGCAGTGTATTGGATCTGGCACCGATATTTGACTGGTCACATCAAAATATTTTCAGAACTCAAATAAAATCCGATCAATCTTTCAATTCGATCTTTACACAAGAGCTAAATCTTGAAACTAGTTTTGGAAAAGAACCTAATGTCTAGCAAAATGCACTCATTTGCATAACAATTTGGTTTTGACGGAGGGCTTAGAAGGAACCCATTTGAACCTCTCGGCTTTGGTGTTTTTAAGCAACTGGATTTGCTCCACCAAGCCGCCTCATGTTTCAGTTGGTATGATATTTGAGCTATCGCGATGCATGTATAACCATGCCCTCAGATGTGCTCAAATGTTTTGGCAAGAAATGTCCCCACATTTCACTACATCTATCCTGAAGTATTCCGAGCTAGCAAGCACGTCTCAAGTGAGCATTTTGACTGTGTGTGTCTATAGAAAGCGGGCACCGTGTGCCAAATGACTCAAAGTCTATCGACAGGTCGTTTTCCCTGTTATTCTCACACTAACCCTTCCAATGAACATTGAAAATTGAAAGTTTGAATTGTCGTCCTCCTGTTCTGGCGTAACTAGTCCGATGAGTCCACACCAAAGCGAAGCACTGGACCCGAGTTTCGCTCTTATGAGAGCCCATCAGCAGTGCATATCCAATGGACGTGCCCGGACGTCTGACATGTGAGGCGAGTGTGTAAGAACTACTCCACCAACGCACGTTGGACGCATCTGAATTTTCACGTCTGAACAGGCGAACGTGTTCACACTTGGGCGATATAATTGATGTGCCTGACTCATCGAACGAGGGCCCGTTAACGGTCCTGCTTGTGACGATCGATTGACCTACCAGTCAGGACTTCCCAGTCAGGTAGCGGGACACAAGCCTGAAACCCACTGGGCAACTTTTTGGTTGCAGTTTTGGGTTTTGCGGGAGTGGTTGTTTGATCATAGTCTTTTTCAGTATTATTTTTCCAATATAATATAAACATACGTGTGTTAACATAGGATTATTATATTATTACTGTGTATTATTAATAATAATATATTATAATAATATTTTCAACAATATTCTTTCAATATTATTTACTTCACTAGTTGACCTATATGTATATATATGGAAGATCAATTTGGTTTGATGGCTTGATGGTTTGAACCCAATCCGGGCGACTTCGATACTTCTGCTTGTGTTGGGGCAATGTGACATTGTCTCGTCCTCATAGCGCTTAAGATTTGAATGTCAACTATACAGCAAAAAAGTATCGCGACTAAACGTTCATTATTGATACAGCTTTTACGAGCTCAAAATGGGAGATCCGAGGAACACAGATTAATTTGCTCTCACCTCACTTGTCCCAAGAATGAGCAAGAGTCATTTAAAACGTTTTCTCCTTAAAAACTACCAAGTCATTTCACTCAATAGGTCACTGGGAACAACACTGAACAAATCCAGTTGAGTGTGGTGAACAAAATGTTGGTAATTCCTCAACATATAAACTAGTCACGTGAAAGGCAGATAGTCACAACTATTTAACAGTTCAAGCCGCACTGGCACGTGAATTTTTCCGATCCCGCTAGTCTCAGGTTTACGGTACAAGCCTCTTAAACTTAAAGTTTTAACGATACTTGTGTGTTTCGTCCACCCCCGTCAATATTTGGTCAAGCGACCACATCTGACGCAACAAAAACCTGCGGGACCTGTATGTTTTTTAACATGGAATGCAAGCAACAGCAAATGATTTCTTGCCAACTGTTATTTCGTGAGCTAGACCGCCTAGACATGAAATCGTGCATCACAGCACGGGATCAAAACAGCGTCAGTTGAAAAAGAGCGGCCCGGTGAAGCAGGCAAAATCACTAGCGACATGAGTGGAGAATGAAACGTTTGAAAAAAAATTAATCAAAGTAGACTTTGTGTTATCTGATGTAGGACAGATATAGGTTTGAAGAATAACCTTTGTGAATGCCGCAGTTGTTGTTTGATCCTACTTTGTTGTGGCGCACAAAAAAGGTAAGCCTTCAGCATCTACCCTCAGCCTGATCGCGGTGGTCGAACAGTTGGCACTCAGTGTTTTTTTTAATTTTACGACCTGGTATGTCAAAACACAGCGCACTTCAAAAGCGCAATAAACTGAGTAGAAGCTTCTTCATGTTTCACAAATGTATTCATCAATGAAAACAAAACGTTTTCATCTTACGCGCAGCTCGGATGATTTATCTTAACAGAACTGAGTGTCATTCTGACATGAGGTGCCCCGGCATCCCAAACTTTGTGCTCAAGTTTAATCATCTGAAAATAATTATTTTGTTACC
Organism: Opisthorchis viverrini; assembly: GCF_000715545.1. Lineage (NCBI taxonomy): Eukaryota > Metazoa > Platyhelminthes > Trematoda > Opisthorchiida > Opisthorchiidae > Opisthorchis > Opisthorchis viverrini. The sequence goes on along the minus strand of NW_008751684.1, from coordinate 961,083 downwards.
ATTCTTGAGGATCATCAGTTACTGGTCCCCTTATAGAATCACAAGTTGTTTGGGGTTTATAATACTATAAGGCGGGTCAAAAAAGTATCCACCCATGGTAGTTTGAATCCTGAAAGTAAAGTCAGGCAGAAAACTATTCCTTGGATCTGTGGTGGGTCAACTGATGCGCCCCGTACTTCTCATCAAGGTAAACTTCCCTCCTTTCTGACGCTAAGCTGAACATTTGCATTTGAGTAGTGTGCACCCTATGGGTAGTTTGTAAATAAGTTCACTTCAGATAGGAATTGGATCATACAATCACTCACTTTGAAGTTAACTCGAGTAAACTACACTTTCATACATATTTACACCATTTTTTCTAGCGACCGCGTCATCCTGTAGCAATGGAATTACACAGAGGAGACTCATGGAAGTTACAGAAGTAACTGTTTGCAAAAAAGCAAAGTGAAGAGCATAATATAGTGTGATCGTGTCCTGCTGATAAGTTAATTGAGGACGTCTCGATAGCCCAGTGCATATTACTCAGGAACACTTGGTCCTGATGAGCCCCAAGAAGTGCAAAATTGTTAGTGCACCGCTGGGGATTTCGATTCAAGCTTATAAGTAATATGCTTGGTCTATACAGCTTAATGCGGTATCTTGAGTGTTATCCTTAATGAAACATTGGATAAATTCTTTGCGGCACATTCGGTTGAAGAATGTCACGAACTCGGTTACCATTTAGCTGGGTCTCTTGTGAAGACCAAACCAATGAATTTCCTCAACTTTTGGCATTTGTCAGTCTAGGCTTATTGACTATTCAGCGCGTTTATTGGTAGGGAAAAAGGAAACAGCAGCAAAACATTCTTGTTGCTAAGGCCTAGGAACGCCAAAAGAATATTGAAGGATGGTAGCCAAACTGTTGTTCAGGCATCAGGAGGTCTAGGCTTAATTATTGGATTGTGAAACGATTAGGCCGAGAACAACTCCTGAGTGAGTCGTTTCTTAACACAACGAGGTAGGTCAGACAGTCGAATGGCGAAAAATCGATACCTGTCGGCTAATGAGCACTCTCCCTGCGCTTTGAGTTTAGACGTAGGCTGTCGATGATGTGACAAGTTTCGGGTAGCTACGCAACTACATCCCAGTGGAAAAGTCCTGTTTCTAAGGGAAGTCTACGGTGCCACCCAGCTAGATTGTTCCACAGAAGAAAAACGTTGAAAGCATTTGTAGAATTATTGATTTTATTCTGAGATGGGAAGCGCAAGATTGTCGTGCTAGTACAGTGGACTATGTTTCGTTTAAATACCTGGTGCTTCCTTAAGGTTAACGAATTCAGAAGATTACTTATGTATGTATCGCCTTCAGCGACATCAACTGACTGTTAACTGCCATCTTTCGATCGATCGTATCACAAAACAGCCAGTTGTGTTAACAAGGAATTTAGTCCTCCATCGAACTTGTTTCCGATGTAATTTCCCGAGCTTGGAGGCTTCTGATTTACAGAATGCAGAAAGCCTTAGAATGTACACACTGGTTGGCCGTTTAAAGTTTCATTCCAAGAAAAGCTGAGGTGTACTCCTTAGCGTGAGCTTCTGAGGCGTACATCAGACAAGACCGGTTGGCCTTTTTCTTCGTGTTCTGAAGTAGATTGTGTAGTTGAGCTTACTATATAGAATTTTTCGTAGATTAGCAGAACGATATATGTTGTGCAACATGACTATTGGTAGAACTTATTATATGGGAGCTTCGACGTTGTCTAATCTGCCTTGATGGTTGATTCTGTGAGTTATACTCACTTATCAATAGCCCCAGGAACATCAGTATCTGTTAGCACTGGTCGTGTGAACCCGCATTGATTATATAAATACTTGAATGCGTCTCACGACTACCGAGAAATTTCAGAAAAAGTTTGAAGGCTCAGCATCAACCAGAGCACACCAATCTTAACTCTGACTGATCGATTCATCAAATCATGAAGAAGTATCGTAAACGAAGTGTAGAAACACTTTGGTAGAAGTTTGAAGAAGTCACACTATATGAAAATCTTACGAACATGTTTCCTGCCTATTTTCTGAATAACTTCAAGATGTTGAAGTTTACAATTCAATAACCAGCTAACTTGTGTCAGGATACACACACTAGTAGACTTCCAAATTTCTCGAAACATTCTGACGCAACTCAACGTTATGAACATACATTTCAGCGCCACGTGCGTTGGGATGATTTTTACATCACTAGCAGTAAAATATTTCCAACCGTACGATTTTCTAGGCTGCTTTCGTCAAGGTATTCTTTCGATAAAACTTAACCATTGGGTTTATACTTCTCAGGATGCTAGCAAGTCTTCCTATTCAACAGTCGATTTGATTACTTTCTACACGTAAATATCCTCAAGTAGTGCTGAGGCACTTGTTGCATGTACTGAAAAAAGTAATCGCACAACATCATATAAAAAGCCAAGCTGTGGATGCACATCTTGGAGTTTGCACGCCACAGAAAAAATACCTTAACATTTGAGTGAAAAAATTTATTACAAACATAGCCATCCAGGTGTTTTAAGTTGGAGTACTTGTTTGCCACAACAACGTATAAATAACAAGAAACCGACTAACGGTTTGTGACGGAAAACAATTTCATGCGTTATTGATTAGTTTAGCTTCGTTTTTGCCCGACTGCTTAGTTTTCAAAGAATTTCGGTTGTGTAGCAGTACAGTGTAACAAAACAGACACTAAAATATCAGCTCCCCGTGGAAGATTCGGTTTTTTTCCTAAAAGTGGTTCGTTTACCGGCAACATCGGAAGTAATTCCAAAGTTGACAGATTATTGCCTGTCGAAGAACTTGGTTATTTTACGAGTGCAGGTGTGCAAATGCTCACCTTGGTATTCTTACCGTATTTTATGATTTAAGTGGACCTTGGATGGGGTACTGCATGGCCGAACGAACATTTTCACTAACAAGTAATATACAGACTGCAGAAGCTTGTGACCTGCGTGCTGCTGATGGTTCACAACAAGGGCGAAACACCTGCTCATCGCTTTTTTGTAGTTTTACTTCACCCATAAAATACAATCGGCTGAAACTTAATAAAACAGAGGAAGTCGTGATCATGATTACTGTTTAGAGAGAAGTTAGTCTGACATCTCCCCAAATTGATCTCACTTAGTTGAACGTTTGGTTAACGAATTGCAACCAGCGATAACAAAACCATTTGCATCTAGTCACAGAATCTGTTTAGTCCAGTAGTTTTGACAACAATAAGCGAACCAACATGTGTGAGCTGTTACCAAATTTCTGTACTGAAAAGTTCGTGTCAGCTTGTATACAGCACGACATCAGGTTTCGCGCCAAGCATGTAAAAGTCCTTGAGGACCAGTACGTTAGTCTTGGTAGATTGAGGGTAATCTGGAAAGCTCCCTAAACCGTGAAGTTGTCCAGGCTCTTGTTTGATAATTCACAAATTGAATATCGAGATTGTTCACCTATAATCTGATTAACTTATGTTGAGCGGCTCAAAATCAGTGTGCATCTGTTTCAAATTACTGAATACCATCAGCGGGAAACCGGAAGGACGAGGGTTAGACTCGTTAGCCCCAACCTATTATCGTGTTTTCTATGGTCAATCAGCAATGTTTCTTGCTAGGATTTACACATAATTTTGAGGAATTGAATCGCCAAATACATTAGTCATATACACCGTGTGTTTAGACTAACCGTATGCACTTGATAAGTAGAAATGGCTTACACATGTGTATGTAATTTTCAAGGTTTCAAGGAGGTATGGTTACTGGGTATATGATTACTAGAACCAAATAAGGAAAGCCTTTGTGTATCAACAGCCCTTAAATTCTGCATATAAACACCCCAATTCAAACGCCCATGGTTCCGTCTGTGTCTACCTGAAATTCCAATCAATCAATTGAAAATCCGGAGAGTGAAATTCTCAGTTACAGCAATGCGAGATGTAGAAAGAATTTCAAACGTCAACAGATCATAAGAAAGGCTTGTGGAGGTTAATACAGAACACCTACTCGAATTTTCTTCTGAAATGACACAGAAGACCATGAGAGACTTATGAAGTGTCTTACTACTCATTTGAATTCCGAGTAGCATGTAGACTAAGGAATCCACTCGGTGATAAACTTTTCCAGCCACGTCTGCATTCGCGAAAAGAAATGAAATTTTCGCCTCCGAGCACCTGTCATGGCTTTATTGGTCAAATACAAAGTATCTAAGTGAATATCTAGCGTCCTCATTCCAATATGTTCCATGCTGACCCCGTGAGAAGAGCCGAGCGGAGTTACAGTCTTGTGGAAGTTGGGGGATCACGGATGACAGTGGAGCACGGATAACACAAACTTGAAATGTACTGGTCGAGCTGAAATTACCGAGAAATGCATCATCTTACACACATATTGCACCACACTTTACAAAAAGTATGGAAAACTTTACCTACTAGTAACTTTTGTCATACGACCAGACTGGTGTTTTGTGTTTAACTTTTACATTCGTATGTATCGACTGGCGTACTGTAAACTCCATGAACTTCAGCAGAGTTTCTGTGAGATTTATTGGGAGGAAAACCGCAGAATATTGTATAAATGCAGTCACAACTTTAGAATATCAGCCATAGATTCATCCTTAATTGCTGATATATATTAGACTGTACGTTGTAATCTCTGGTTTGAAGTTCCCTGTGTCGCCCACAATACCAACCTCTGTAAAACTATTCGCTCCGTCGAGCGGTTTTCCTCTCCTGGAAATATAATGACGGAGAGTCGTCGCATGTTACAACAGGAAGTTTTTCGGTATCATTGATCTCGATTTGGGAATGAACTGACTTTGCATCACTTGGTGTATACTTTCAGCTAACTTTTAATTCCCGTCCCAATGTTTGTTCACATCAGGAACTTTGCGATACCAAAGTTCACACGTGGGTTACGCTCCTTAGCCAAATTTATCTGAGTCCTAATCTTGCAACGAAGCACCAGACAGATAGGTTACAAACGCACGCTGCCTTCCCCCATAGCAGTCATTGCCATGGGAGGGGATTTGTCGCCGACCTGCTCTTTATAACTTTTAAGACACTGTGCGGTAGATTTAATCTGTGTGTGACTGTCTGTACGTTTCCATGACCCATTGGGCTATACTGGAAGGTTCCGCTAAGAGATCCGTGGAGTCTTTTACAATGAAGAAAGGTCCGATAAATACAGTCACTCTGTCCCACAAGTTAGTAATTGACACGTAGTTGTACTACTGTTGTCGTGGGCCAGTATCCGCTGGATGCTTCACGTAGAAGCTTTGGGCCAATGGTTTCGGCAGTGAGTCTTATTCTTTATCTAGGTTGAAACGGCTCTGGCCGTATTTGTCTATGGACAACGATAAACTGGGGAAAAAAGTAGGATTTTACATTGGTCATCAGCCAAATCACCTTACTTGCTGTGCATGGTACAACAAATTGGTGAAAACGTACAGCTTCGCATGCCTCCCTTCTAATTCTTACCTATTCCAATCTGACGGGCCAGTATATTGGAATTAACGATTTTGCTTGTCTTGCGTCAAAATTGACACGAAATTCTGCAACTTATCTATGACAGGAGACTCAGGTAACTTAAAATAAGCTGTCACATTTAGACCCCTGACAGACAATTCTGACCAGAACGTTTACACTCTGAATCAAGCAGGACAACAGGTTGGCCGGCTCAGATACTGGATTCAGTCATCCCTGACTTGCGTTATCTTCCCTTTCGGCTGAATGTTTTAGGTGACTCAGGGACTGCTGTGATTGAATAGGTCGAATTTGGTAACTTCAGATCATCAAACTGAAGCATCTCTGCTAAGATGAATAGCCACTAACAATCGTGTACTATAGGCTTGTTAGGCAGTCTGTAGAGCGCTTTGTCCCTTGTTCATTATGGCTGCATATGTCCCGATGGAATTAATATTCCAAGCCGCCAGAAGCGGTCTACTATAAAGCCGCGTTGGCCTTCTACAAGAAACTCATCAAGTTGATGATGACGAAATTGCACGTATAAAATTGTTGCGCGCTTCTGAGGTTCAGTCGATTGGACTGGATGTGAAATGTGTAGATAGCAGACAAAACTTTCTAAACTTGCTTGCTAGGCACAGAACGTTCCTGTACAACACTAATTTCCGAAATTTTGGAATTAGTTTTCCAAATAGATGAATCTCACTGCCATCTAGTATCTATGTGATGAGGTGCAATCCCTACCCGTTGCCCCTCCAAAGTCACCAGTACGAATTCCGATCATGCGCTACCTTCTCCGGCTTTTCTTTGAGTTTCTGAAGTCTACGCAGAGTGCGCAGGGTTCTTCCAGATAACCGGAGACGGATTTCAGTCGGTAGGATTCGGGAAGTCATCAGATGAGAAGCCAGGTGAGTTCGACAGGCCCAAAACATTGAACCAGCGAAGAGGACTTGGAGTCTTCATAGGCTCCTTTGTTCGACTCCGTCAGTAGACACTTGGAAATGCCTCTTCAGAGAAACCATTCAAAATAACACTCTCCGCAATGCCCACCAAAGAACAGCTTTTGAATCATCCGGTTACACATTGGGAGCCACAGTTTAGGTAGCCACCCGGATTTTGCACTGCAGGTCAATAGCAAAAGCATGGAATGGAGCGTGGTGCCCCATTCACCTAACTAGGTGCTGCCAATTTTCTGGTCCTGTCACGTGTGGCGTCGGAAGCACGCGTCATTTCACTTTAACCTGCGCATAGTAAGCGAAATTCCGGGATGGTTGCTGTTTTTGAGTAGATGATTAAGAGTGTCAGCAAGCCTGTCTCAGAACCGCATCTGACGTTGAATAATTTTAGCAGATAAGTAGAAAAGGCATGGAGAAAATCCAGCATCATGAAGTGCATCTGCCTGGCGTTTTGCTATGAAGGCATAACCATCGTTTTTTTGGCGAAACGTGTTTTGCTACACCTCACTCAGACGGCGCTAAATTTGGGGTGTGTGAATTGGTAGAGGGGTATGGGGACTGCTAAGTGACTGGGTGCTGCTGATGTGGCCTGCTTGCCGAAACCGGTTTTGGTGTATGTGATCCTACCTATGGCAGTCACCGGTGTTTCTATCGTCATCTCAACGAGTGGTTGAGAACACACTCACCACAGCATTTTGGACGTACACAAGGGATAGTTCCGTTTCTTGGACTTCATTTTCTTCTTATACTTTAGCCGTTCCTAGTTGATTGTAATTGTACGACAAGAAAAAGTGTATTCCGGTTTCAGTGGTAACAGTTCAAAACGAAACGGGCTTTGGTGAGGCATTCATGCACGAATACGGATCTCCAGTACTTGGCAGTCTTTTTTAGTCATTCGGCATTCGTTTACTTGGACTTTTCGTCTCCATTGGAAAATAGCTCTTCAGTTCCAGTGTTGAATGGCAAGCTTTCATTTCGGCTATTTCATCGCTGACATGCTCCCTCTTTCTAACCATGGTAATATACTTCCCCCAAGGGATCTATTTGGTCTGTGTTTAATTAGCTATTGTGAATGGCTACGCGAACAATGTTTGCCGGCGCATATACAAACACACCAACACTTGAGAGAGAGAGGGGGACGCAAATGCAAAAGATGAAGAATTGCCAACCTTTTTATCGGAATTCGTAAAAATGCCGTTAATATGCACACAACCAACAGCCACGACATTTTGGCTCAAACCGAATTCATAACAAGTTCATCCAGTTTATCAAAAAGGCACTGGAGTGGTGTAATTCGATGGAGGATTGGTTAGTCTGCACCACACGAACAAATTTTACTGTGGAATTTTTACTCATTTCACCACTCAACTCTGTGGCTACGCTGGTTGGCACTGTTCCGTTCTTTTTTGTACAAAAAGGGGTTAATCACTACGTTCACGTGCTCCTCTATTTCATATGGCCTCGCCTGGTTTCGTGAACCCAGTTCCTTTCAGAAGTATCCAGCAATATACCATTTTGGGTGGACTGTAGGTGCCACGTAAAATTACCATCAGTTTGAGCAGCTTTATGAGACTTCTGTATAAAAGTGAGGCCTTAGAAGATCCAGTGCTTTGAAAAATGGATTGATATTAGCCGGTTTGAGAATTATTCACAAGAAGATATTTTCTTTTTTGGGAAGACAACTATTCACTCCATTTGAGCATGGATAAACATAAGGTTGACGCTAACTCGGGGACTGCGCCTACCTGATGAGCCCCAAGAAGGGTGAAACGGGCCGTGAGCTGTCGAAGAATTTTCAGCAACCTTATGAGTAATGCATTACGTCTGTACATGTGTCGCGATATCTCAAATATCGTAGCAACTGAAACATGAGGCGGCCTGGTTCAGCACATTCAGTTGCCTGGAGACATCGCAAACGATAGATTCAATTGAGTTTCAGGTGAGTCTCTCGAAAAAAAACTAAATGTGTTTGCAATTGAGATGGACCAAACTTAGTTGAAACCGGTGGAATTCCCTCACTGTTGTCTCACTGTGTGCACTTGGAGGAGGGAACCATTGACTCAGAGTATGCTTGTGCGCACGTCTCTTCTGATCGCCTAGGATAACTGCCAGAAGCTGCGTGTTTGTGGTAGCTATCGAATATCAATGTAAATGATTCTGCCTATTTAAACGTCACCGACTGTTTAAAAAGTCAAATCAAACCACTAAAACAGAACTGTCTCGTGATTCCGTTTTATTGAATCCATTGGCCGTCAGTAAAAATGCCATGTTCACCTTGAGGTATTGTTGTTAATAGCCAAGATTATGTGCTTTGTCGCACTGCTTACCTGATGCATTGTTTGGAAAAACAACAACTGGCAACAATTTCCAGATTGCTGACCTCTTCATTCAACTAGTGATTGAGATCCCGTTGAGCAGATCAGATAGTTGCTTGTCGTAACCAGGGATATTCGGGTTAGATGAATGTCCGTACTTATGCAGCAAGACGTTTTGTATACACAATCTCCTAACTGGTTGTTGATCAGATGGCTGTTGATCTGACGTTTTGTACAATCTCCTAACTGGTTGTTGATCAGATGGCTGTTGATCTGTTCGCCGAGCTTGGCAAGTGGCTTGCAAACGTTTCGTCCGTCACCGAGGAGACATCATCAGTGCGCAGTTGGATGGGTACTTCTTCCTTGCCTGCGTGCGTTTATATAGCATTCGAAGGCTATCTGTTATCTTCTGACGTGATTGGCTACTTGAAGCGTGAGGAATTTAGTGAATCTATTGACCCGTTTGTGGTCTTCGTTGCGTCGTGGTCTGTGTTCCTTTGTATTGATTGGTTATCCCGACGCCTTCTAATTTTAGTAGCTTATCTCTCTGGCCTTGATTCGTATTGCGTTCCGGTCTGACTTTCTTGAGTCTGATTGGTTGCTTGTATCGCCCTGTTTCCTCCACCGTGGCGGTTAGTGACCCTGCGTCCACCGGTTGATTTGGTGATTTGGTTGGGCGCCTACTTCAGTCCATTTCTGAGCTCTGTGGTTCTGGCGTTCTCTAGCCCTTAGCGCCTGGTAAATGGGAGCAATTTCGATGTGTTTGTTGATGGCTTATTCGGTGGAATAGCACGCTTCCATAAATTCGCGTTCTATTTTTGTTCTTGCTTGAGCCACTATGCAAACGCCGCTCCAATCGAACTCGTGCCTTTCCTGATCTTTGTGTGCGGAGACGAGGGAGAATTGATCGTGTCTTTTAGTGGCGAGCTTGTGTTCATGTATTCTGGTGGAGAGCTTCCTTCCTGTTTGTCCTACATACCGCTTGTCGCAGTCCTTGCATTGGATCCTGTATATGACATTGTTCTTCGCCATT
>NW_008751684.1:919662-947680 GCF_000715545.1 Opisthorchis viverrini | reverse complement strand
TGACGAAACGTTTGCAAGCCAATTGCCAAGCTCGGCGAACAGATCAACAGCCATCTGATCAACAACCAATAAACTCACCCGAGCTACCAATATTTCACCACATTACCAATCTCCTGACTAAACAAGGCGGAATCAGGTTGAATAGGGCTCGTCTTCTCGACAAGGGAATTCGCTATGGTCGTAGACTAGATGCTTCGCAGGATTAACCAACTTAAAATCAGTTAGGGCTATTTCAGTGCTTATTTTGTATGGGACCGCAAGGCAATGATCCGCATTCTCCAATGACCTATTATCCAAATGGTCGGAAGGTCAGCATCTCTATCTGGCCATTAGGTCTAAGTTAAACTTCTCACGAGACAGTACGTGCTCCGAACCACAAAATTTCCAGGATTTTGCTCCCCTCTGTTATCTACAGTCATCTATGAAGTGAGCTCATTCTGGATTAGAATCTACTTCTTCTCTCATTGTTTGAATACGGTGCAAGAGCTTTTAGCCTTTTAGTTGCTGAGCGCACGTGTTGGAGTCTCGCATTCGATCGGGGTCCGGAAAGTTTGTCGGTCCATGTCGTTCTGATATTTTTAATGAAAAAAATTTTCACCAGCATGATGGGTTCACCCATCAAACAGCCTGGTGTTATCATTTCAGTCGTTTGCTATGATCTAAAACCGTGTCCCGATTCTTGGTTCACGAGATTTTTAAGTATTCCGTTGGTAAGTCTATGCCGTAGACCGAAATGACCGAGAGACTGGAGCATAGAACGTGCCGTCGAGATTCTCGAGGCATGAAATTTCATGAGATGGAATTTTTGACGGTTGGATTCAAGGCAAATGCAACCCCGTGTTGACCTTAGTCATGTTCTGGTCCACTGTAGCAAATCCATCAGTCATTGCAAGTCTTGAGCCAGAGCCCGGTGATGGAGTTCAAAGGAGGCGGGCTATATGTACACGCCATCCTGCGGCGCTCACAAACTTTGAGCGTTCGTTGAACGCTCACCGCGAATTTCTCAAGAGTTGCTGCACGTTCATGTGTCTGACAGCGGACTACAACTGCACAAACAACACCAACTTATCTCTGGTGATTTGGCTCAAGTACTGAAATCAAGCAGTTTGTGCAAACCGAGTGACCTAGCATGCAAAAATCTGAGTCCGGTGTTTTTCCTTCACAAGCCAAGACTGAAAAATCTATACGAAAAGACACATTCACCTTGAAGCAAAGTCCTAGCACCGGCTGAAAAATGAATGCCTTCCAGTGGGTGATAAAATATGATAGAATTAGCGAAGTGCACACATTTGTATACGAATTTGGTTTTGACGGGACACTCAACTGAATCTCTCGTTAATGTTATTCTGTCACATGTTATGTCCCGTTTTGCTTTAAGCTGTTTTCGAGTTAGGGGAGTAAATTGTACTGTTGGCAAAACTAATCCCAGTAGGCGTTTTACATCTGAATTTCTGCTTTACTCACAACCGATAATATCACACAGAGGACACATATTTAATTCAGGCTTGTCGTCTACCGAAGTCGATGATTTGAAATTCATCACACCTCACTTAGTTAAATCGATATTTCTATTTGTCCGATAGCAAGCGCGGGTTCAAAATTGCTTGCAGACCCCATTATGTCCACATAGTCAAGTGAACATCACTTATTTGCAAACTGGAAAGTGGTCTCACTCCTGTCGGCTTTGCGCTTTGCGCTTTGCTTGAACCCACGCGCCTTCGTATGTGCGCGTGCGTGCGTGCGTGCGTGCCTGTTCTTTTCTGGTCAAGTGGAACGAATGTGTGCCCGCCAATCGTCGGTGCGTGGTACACGAGTGTCAACCCTACTTGGCAGGTAATAAACGGAAACAAAAGCAAGTTGGTGAGAACAAGTGCCTTATTAAGTGATCAAATGAGAAGTAACTTCTCTACTATCGTGGGCGTAGTCTGAACAGAACATAAAAACTTGGGACTGTGTGATTTATCCGAATATTTAATGCGTATGAGACAGCCGGAAACAAACTCTTGTTAATCAGTCGGAAACAAAGAGAGCTGTCCATTTCATACAACCGCGGAAGCAAACACCAGCAAGGCTTGTTGACATAAGTGTCATTGCCTTACCCTGGTAACGCATACGACTGCAAACACCAGAAGAGACCTCAACAACAGTCAGGCCAATAGTTGTGGTGAAACTGCAACTAGTGCACTGTCGACCAATCAGCTTTTCTCACCGTCTCCAAGCCAGGTTGTACCAAAGCCAGATTGTAAATGCTCACTGGAATCTCCATTGCCTTCTTTTAAATGCCCCCCCCCCCCGAGATTGTCACAGCACACCAGGGAAATCTTGACACAACTGTCTCACTTCGCAAAGTGTCTCGCAACTATGCTCAATATTGGCCGAAAATGTCCATAGACAGCCGTCCGCATGCAGATGGCTTGGGCTTTCGTGTGACGGTTTAAGCCACAACCGAAAAGTGTGTTCTGGAATGCTGTCCCAGTGGAAACCCCTCGGCTTCTCGGCTTGTTGTACGGACTAGTGTGGGCTTAGACAACCTGGTGCACGCGAGGTCAAGCCATCCCGGTTTCCTTCGCCAAACGAAGCCCAAACTGACGTGCACTTTTGTGTCGCAATGCTGTATGGTAGTGCCAAAGCAATTAGGAGGGAAGGTAACAAAAGTGTAACATCACTATTGGTCATCCTGGTAACAGGGGGTGAGTGAAGCCGGTACAAGCAACGTTGTCGCTCTGATGTCAAGGTCAAAAATGGACAGCTTTTGACCAGGAAGACGGAAGAAACCAGTCGGTCGACTTTAAGCCAACTAACTAAATGTTTCATCCAGAAATTAGACAGCATTTGTGAGTCTTCATTTCCCAGATCGCCGTTTAGTTGAAACATGCGCAGGCGTTGTCCGTCCATCTTGACATTCTCAGATGCCCAGTACTGCCGTACATCACCTTGTATGATCAGCTTCTTCCCACGTAAATAGTCTTGTAAATACCCTTCCATGTTGTTTCGGGCAACTCAGCAACAGTTAATCGCCCAATCATTAATTGATTTCAATGTTTCAACGGTGTGTAAGTGCGGTCAGCTTCTGTTGCATTCATGGGTGGGATGCCTCAGGTTCACTAGCGGAAGTACGCCCATAGTTGCTGCTTGCAGCGTAAATGAAACAGTATTGTACAATGATGTACAGTAAACCAAGTTCGAAGGACTGAGTGAAGCGCGCCTCGAAATTCTCTGAAAAGCGACCGTCTTTCAAAATTACGAGTTGTCCGGTATGACAGGCGACGATTTTTTTATAGTGCAAAACTATTTCTGTCGGCCCACGTGAACCCAAAATGTGGACGTGGACATATTTTGGATAGTGCACTGGTCCGCTAAACACACCTGAACTAAGTTTCTATAAGCTGAAGTGTTGAAGTGCGGTAAAGAGGGAAGCACTGATAAGGCATTGGTACGATCCAGTCTACAGTTATCGTTACCGCAGCTCTTTGCCAAGCAGCTACTGGATAAGTCAACACAACCAGTGTCGTGTTTAAGGTGCAAACGTACTGGCCGAAATGTCCGTGGTTCGAGCCCAGCCTGTGCACCTCGGCCGCTGTCATCTAGGCTTGAGTATCATCTCAATGCTCATGGTTCTTTCATGTAGCGTAGCAACTAGGCGTTGAAAGGGTGCTGAACGATTAGTATTTCTTTTTGCGGGTGTATGTTAGACTTCCACTAATATGCCATCTAGTTCAGCACCCATTGAGGCCAGTGCAAGCGAAGCCACTGGATTCGAAGACAAAAATCTTGAAATTTTTTTTGTGAAACTGATGGGTTTATATATCCTCTGGTTGGTGAGACGAGCATGACGTTTTTGAGAAACTCGAGGCGTGCTTCACAATACTTTCGAGCTATTCAAATAGGTTGAAGAATAAATGTTGAATCAAAAGCAGCCAGGAGGTTCCTGAAGCTCGATGATGCCAAAAAGAGTTCTCTGAAAAACTGGAAGAAGTATGCGAACAGAAAGCACAGTACCTTCAATAGATCCAGGACATTCAAACCGGCCAAACACATGGTAAATTGAGGATGTATTTGCTTATATTGAAGGTGCATTTTTATCATTACTTATTAACCCACCCAGAATAGATTTGGACTATCTTTTACCTGGAAAGATGAACCCTTCTCACTAGATTTGATCACTGGGAAGTGAAGTGCAAAACGGGTAGGCTGTTGTCCATTACTGGGTGACGAAGCTTTTAACCTGAATTGCACAAACTGGGACCAGAAAATCTCAAAAGAACTCACGATCAGAACAGCGATCATACCACTGTTCAAAGGAAGAACAATTCAACAAAGAAGGACGCCTATAGGGAAAACAGTTATTTGTGCACCTCATGTAAACTACAGAATTGCATGCTGTTCGATTAGCTAAGTGGTGGAAACACATATCCCTGAGAAACAATGCTGATTCTAAAGCGGACGCAGTACTATTGACTTCTTCAATGCAGCATACCAGCTGCAAAAAGAAGACGGGAATGGAAGTGACCGTTATACGTTTTGTTCATAGACTTCGCAATAGTCTTTGACCCAGGAAAGAGGATCCCTTTTCAAAAGCTTGACTGGGGAGTGCTAGAGGAAACGTAAGCTCAGTTGGTTCAGATAGACGGTCAGAGTGATCAGCTTTCCCCGCTGTTGCTGGATGGCTCCAGTGCGTAATCATGAGAGCCACCTCTACTGCATTCGATATCTGAATAGCGGTGAAGAACAATCTGGCCTCAACTGTGATCTCTCTATAACTGAGGGCAACTTGTTCGAAGTGACGTGCGGTTTCGAAGATGGTGTGTATAATGGATAACGTGGGACGGTCACACCATCAACAACGCTGGCTGACGGTACTGTGTTTGCACACAGCGGGATGTCGGTAAACGAATAAACCAGTTGCCTTGGTAGCGTCTTGCTCGGAGCTTATTATAAATGTCTCCGAAACACTTGGTATTTATCAACCTGACTGTTGTTTATAACAGCGAAACTCTGAGTTCAGATTGATGATCACAACCTAGCGTGCTTTGGAAATCTCCGTTATCTCAGCTGCACCCAGTCTACACAGTTGGAAGTCCATCCCAAGCTGCATGCCAAGGTAAGCGCTGCATTCGGCCGCCTAGATAAATGCATTCAAAGCAAACACAAGCCGCGAGTGTAAGCTAGGGTCGCAACGTGCCGACGTGTCTCCCCTGTGAGATGTCAAATCATGGCAGATATTCCGGCGACAGACTGGACTGCTTGGCAAATTTTGCTAGCGAAGCTTACGCAGGACCTTTTAGATAGAGCAATGAGCTTAAGCCCCAAACACCGAAGTTATCGAACGAGCTAAGATCAATGGAATCAAATTCATCGTCGTGCTCAACCAGTTGCACTGCATGAGTGATTAATCATCGCATCCCGAAACAATTTATTTACGGAGAATGGAAGAAACCAGCTAGAAACGGAAGATGGCCGAACTTCTGTTATTGTGACAGGTGGGTTTGAAAATTATTGCTGCGGGTTTTAGATCTTGTAAAAATATGACATTTGACATGACGCCCCAGGAAACTGATATCAGCATGGACATTATGAGCACTAAGGAATTCGACGACCCCCTACAGTGTTGAGTATGATCACAGACAGTCACGTGGATCTGCGCGGCATGTGTGTGCCAGAGCCTAACCAGATTCCGACTCATCGGTCAATCACCACGAAAATATCAGCAAGTTGCTCAGGTAACTTCCTCACATCTCTAGCCAAAAAATACCAAAATTCAGTCTGCTGCAATTTCTAAGCAACAGCTACTCGTCTCCAGTCTCAAAGCGGAATGGTGGCACCAGTATTGATTCTAGTAAGGATTTGCTGCCTGCTATCAAGAAAACCTCTTTATGGTAATTTATCTGTGAGAAGTACGCTATCCCACCAAAACTTGAAAGATTTGACAAATGATGCCGACGGCTTGGTACAAAAGAACTGATCCCGGTGCCTACTTTTATTCCTTTGTACTCAGTCCGGTCAGTAGGTCCCAGCAAGCCTCCGAGTTTCTGTCGGTTTGTTTTATACTCTAAGACATATCAGCATCAGCGGCTTGCACACAACACTCCACTGGGCTCCGAGCATGCACTCTGTTGTTTGCAGAAAAGTTTGGGAAACAGTCAGTAAATTCGTTGTTAACCTGCTGTTGTGCGTGTATGGTGGATAGCCACCTTTCGACGGTTCCTGATGCCGACCAATCTTGTTACTGCTTTAGTCAGAGTGAAAGAGTCACGGAAATAGTCTCTTTGCCACACCACGTTGGCTTGGATGTGCAGGCCATGGAGACATCAGACAGCTGACAAACACTAAAGTCCACCACCAAGGTCATGTATGAATCATACTTTTCAGCGCCGCCGTTGCCGCACTTGTGAAGTAAAACCCTTCATCCTTCGCTGGAGGCTTAGATAAGCAATTGGAAAGCCTCACTCACCTAACCTTGTCGAATTTGGTGATGCGGAAGATACGATCTCAAAAGTAATTCTTTGATGCTGTCCTCCTGAAAGAATCCAGTGTCACCCGTCGGAATCATTGATTCGTCGTTCTTTTTACTAATAGCGAAAATTTATTGCTTAAACTCTCATTTTGGGACACGAGCCCACAGATCTCCACGCACAGTAAGACTATTGTCATGCCGAATCAACTCGGAAAACACTAACACATGACAGTTCAGGTGAGAACCGTTGAGGCAGTTCGAAATTTTGGACGGAGCCCAAAGTCAAACAGCTCTGATCATAAAGTGTCCCAATAAATCACTGTATCAGCGTGTCAGTTATTGTCCTGTCCTGTCTCATTCTCTTCGGTGAGTCACGCGGACAACCATGTGAACCTTGAGCGCGTCCCGATCAGTACAATTCAACTCTAATCATTACTGACAAAAGAAAGAATTCTGTTGATTTTATCAAAATCAAAAATGAGGCGCTATGAGGTTTTATTTAAACCCCCCTATTGATAAATACAAGCACACATTTCTGAATAAATACATGGATTTCTTTATTTTTGATAGTTGCTAAGTTTCCGAGATGAAACTATTGAAAGTATAAAAGTGCTTCCTTACGTCTGAGATCATGAAAGTCTCGCGTTTCGGTTGTCATGATATTCGAGGTATCAAAGTGTTTTTGTCCAACGTAAGACTGAGTATAAATTTCTCAAAAAACTTTGACAGCTCACCACCGGTTTCGTATTCTTTTAAGGGTCGTTCAGCAGACTTGTTGCTTGTACTACCGCCAACCTTGTTTACTACTTGGATTGTAAGTTACACGCAGGTGGCGAACTATACTCAATCACAGAAGAAGGGGGAATTGCAACGGTAACCACATTTGTGAACATGCAGTGTGGTTGGAATTAACAGGAATTTGTCCAATATGAATCAGCTATCCTAGTAGAGTTAATAAACAGGCAAGGAATTAAACATAGGAATCAAATAGAGTAAACAGTAACCTTTGGAAGGGAAGCATGGTGTGGTGATAAACCTCAGTGCTTCAAGCCGTCATCTGTGACCGCTTGAGAAGATTGGATCGATCTAAGGAACCAAATAAAGTCAGCGAAAAGCGCTTTCGAGAAATTCCTTGAAAGCAATTATCTGGTCACAAAAGTACAAAGGACATCAAACTTGATTTCTTTCTTTGGTTGAGACCTTAAAGTCAACATAGTGTGAAGAAAAAGCAATTATCCGGAAAACTTTCATCCACATCGCATTCATCTAGCCTCTCATTTCAAGTCATTTATAATGGTTTCCTAAGACTATAAATCAATGTAAACCGGATAGTTCTGAGTTTATGGACAACTTTAATCCTGCCCGCTGTGGAAGTCAAACAAAAAGCCCGCTAGCCAATTGCCAAGCTTGGCAAACAAATCAACAGCCACCTGATCAACAACCAAAATAGCTCGCTGATGATCTTGGGTTCTTAGCCGGTAAAAATGTAAATTCCACTTCATGTTCAAGGCCATTGTTTCAAATGCAAACCCGGATACGTCTTTTTTATGGTGATCCACGCTCTCCTTTCACTTTCAAAAATATACTTTTATCACAGTTTCGTGGTGACACACAAGGTGAATTCCATCCAAGGCGCCAAACAGCATCACTTTCCTGTGCACCGAAGATTTGTGTGCTCAGTTTTTTTTCGTTGCAAGGAACATTTTGCTTCTGATGAGTAATTTGTCACCCATTAAACATATTCTCTTATTTTTCTTAAGTCTGATTATTCCTTTGATCCGACAGAATGTAACATTTTCACCTACATTGACTAGAGTCTCTCCATTTACGAAACATTTCGGGACTCTAATTCGTCTGACAATATCTCTCATAAGCAGTTTCTCAATCGTTGTTTGCATGTCGATAGACACTAATCGCACCATACGCTTGCTCATCTTAATTAACTTTGTTCAGTTTCTTGTGTGCTGAATTGTACGCCACAGTGCCAATTCACGAGCAAAAATGATAAATGGACGCTCGGAACCTTCCATCCTTCCTCTTTTTCGCAATTCAGGCCTTTGGATTTTTGGGAAATTTGTCCACTAAATCCAAAAGTGAAATTGATTTCTTCATACAGGAAACTACTCACAAGGCTTCGACAGCCCACGACCGGGTTCACCCTTCTTGGGGCTCATCAGGTAGGCGCAATCCCCGGGTTTCCGTCAACCTTATGTTCTACCTGGAGTGATTTCCACAAATACACTTAGTCGTAAATCAACTCGGTTTTCAAGGGAGACTAAACTGAATCTCCCGTTTATGATATTCGTGGGCTGTGAAAGAGTTTTCGGCAACCTTGTGAGTAGTTTCCTTTTATAAAAATACACTACGACATCTCGAATATCGTACTAACTGATACATGAGGCGGACTGTATGCAGCAAATTCAGTTGAAATATATCATAAACGAGAGATCCACTTGAGTCTCCCAAGAAAACCAAATTGATTTGCAAATGAGTGAATTTGTTGAAATCGCTTTATTGTGCCTTTTCTATTTTCGTATATCTCAAATTACCTGTTGTTAACACCATTTCCTCCGGAGTACTAGCGTGAATGATGGGGTGAAAGATCACCGCAAGTACACTTCACTCACGTTTGTTCATCCGTTTTATCGTTTTGTGTCACAGTAATCATTTGGTGAAAAAAGTTTACTAATATTTAGGAGATTTGATCCTATGCCTAAAGTAGAATGAAAGGCATCCACTCCACCCAAACGGTCGATACAGAGTAGATCCCCGGTCCTTGAAGTTTACCGGTAACCCGATTTCAGTTCATTATTGCGT
Organism: Opisthorchis viverrini; assembly: GCF_000715545.1. Lineage (NCBI taxonomy): Eukaryota > Metazoa > Platyhelminthes > Trematoda > Opisthorchiida > Opisthorchiidae > Opisthorchis > Opisthorchis viverrini. Next base: position 938,409 of record NW_008751684.1, on the reverse strand, counting down.
GAGATTCCAGCTAAGTTTGATAAATGTTCCACCTGTTCGGCAAACAAACTGACTTACCGCGGCACAAGCCTTGTTCACACAAAGAAATCAGAAACACACGCCACTACCTCATTCTTCACGATTTCCTATGTTTATAGATGGTCGTATAACCCGGTTGTTTACATCATATATCTGTTGTGTTACCCAAAGTTTCTAATAAACATGATGAACGGCAAGCGGATTACGATAATATACGGCTGAGTGCGTTTCACGCCTTTTTGCAACATGGTTTCTAACAGATTCCACGTATCCAAATTTTGGCAAAGCGTAGAAATATTGTAGAGGGAATAAAGCCTATGAAAAGTATTGGAGAATATGCAAATGACAGCACTGATGCATTGCAAGAATTTCGGTGAATTTATGACTGAATAGGTAGTAGAAAGTAAACATTCAGTTTTGCCAACTTCCCCACAATGGGTTCACAAAAGCGATTCCGTCTTTATCAATAATCCCATTCAGTCCAAAGCCTGGTTAGTTTAAGATGAACTCACCAAGAACCCCTGAACAATAGGTTGCTTGATGTTCGGGACAGTCACTGCTCTATATCCCACCAAATTCGGAGGGAATCACTGACAGAGGAGTTTGCGAGTTAACGAACACCAACAGAATCAGTCTTTATCCTTTATGGAATAGACCACTGTTTACTGTCGACATTTTTAACGCGCATTACATCACCTCAGGCTCACCGATTTTCTGGGAGACACCTGGTGACAAGCAGACCATTTCGACTTGATTGGTGGTTGGTAGTGCGAGCAAGCAAGTGAGTTACCAGCCCCGAATCTTGTGTATCGACCGGTGATTTAAAGCCGAGAAGGACAGCATTGTACCTATTTTCGATAAATACACTCATTTGCAAATCAAGTTGGTTTTCACGGGAGGCTCAATTGAACCTCTCGTTTATGATGTCCTTCAGCTGAAGGTGATGCATACAGGCCGCCTCATGATTCAACTGGCACGATATTCGAGATATCACAGTATATTTTCATAAAAGAAACTACTCACAAGGTTGCTGAAAACTCTTCCACAGCCCACGACCGGTCTCGCCCTTCTTTATGAAGATATACTGCGATATCTCAAATATCGTGCCAACTGAATCGTGAGGCGGCCTGTGTATAGCACATTCAACTGGAGGACATCACAAACGAGAGATTCAGTTGAGTTTCTAGTGAAAACCAAATTGATTTGCAAATGAGTGTATTTCTCGAAAACAGTGCAATTTGGGTTCAAGTAGATCATAAGGTTGACGGAAACTCGGGGACTGCGCCTACCTGATGAGCCCCAAGAAGGGCGAAACCGGTAGTGGGCTGTCGAAGAGTTTTCAACAACCTTGTCAGGATTGTACCTGCTTTTTGAATGGTAACTTCGCGGAGGAATTTCAGCTTGACTTCATAAAATGTCCCTTCTTCAACACATTTTCTGGAGATTCGGACTTACCTCGCGAAAATTGATTGTGATCATAAATATTTACCAAGTATTCCATGAACTGGACGTTCAGAAAGCGTCACTGTTTTAAGACTTCTTTGAGTTGGCACAACTGGGTCTAATTTTAAACTCAGCTGTATTTAATGGGCATGGATGAGGAGCTGCAAACAAAAGTCAAGTTCCCTAATTTGCCTCTTCGGTTCTCCTGCCCAGACGATTATCCAGTATGTGCTGAAACTTTGAGACACCGTGAAACTTTGCAACTGATTTTCAAATGGCTTTGCCAAAAGAAGTCTTTCATTCTACTGAAGCTCACCGGCTGAATAAGAACGGGGATGAGAATAGGTGTTCTATTGACAAGTCACATTTATGATCATCAAGAAGGCTACTTGGCACAACCAACTCGGAATATATGTCTATCATTCTCTGGACATACCAAATTATAGGTGGTCTTTCCACAGGGTAGTCTCTTTAATGATATGAGATCGTATTAAAACTCTGACGGTTATTGGTCACACACTGGTAGGCCGTTGGATATTTGGAATGCGGATGACCAGTGTTCATTTACAAGGGAAACTGCGCTACCACTGTGAGATACATTTTGTCCAACCGGCTGATCGTACATCTTGCATGTTTTCATACCCCGTAAAAAGCTCTACTGAGATAGGATTCTGAGATTTCCCCAACCCCATTTCCCACAACTTGCGACGCTTTCAAAACTTCAAGCAACCACACAGTAACTACCGCCAGTTAGAGCAGTACCGATTTGCGGCATCAAAACTTCTACTACTCCCAGTACTGGCTAACGAAAGCAAACTTTACTTGTTTAGTTGAATACAGTCAAGAAGCGGTCCTCCGTTGTATTAATCGTGATAGTCATGAGTTGGTTTGTGTATGGTAGCCTTGGTTTGACAGCAGGATGAGACAAATTTATTTTGAAACAAAATTGACTTCATTTAGAACACATGCAACGTTCCCTCGAAGGACCTTTTAAAGCAAGCTAAGAAGTGACAAATACCTTAGTAAAAACCGAAAATTCCATCTTACTCAAATGAGATATAATACAGCAAAGTCGGAAATAACCTGTGTGAATCACGAGAACCAACAACAAATATTAGTGTGGACTGTAAATTCTGGGTTTCCGAGGTATGGAAATACCATCATGAGTCAAATAGAATTCACAGTGCTCCTCGGATCAATTAAATAGCTGTCCATCCGCCTACTCACCACGTACATGGGAGTGTGAATATTATTTCAGTCCTTCAGATACGTCCTATCAAATCAACACATCAGCTTGAAGAGATCGATACAAACAGATCTGTAGCTTGTAATTTATTGGAGCGGAATACATTGAGTCCTAAAAAAATAGTCGACCAAATTTTTGCCTGACTAACGCTCATGAAGAGGGAACTGCAGGATCAATGGATCTCCTTGTGATTCCAATTGCAGACTGTTAATCTCAACCACTGGTCACACCTGGGCACACTTATGAATAGGAGTAAACTTCAATGGCAAACGAAGCCTGACTACTTGCAAGTAGTCAGGCGGTTACTCTCATTATGTTCTCACTCCTGTCCTTGAGTCGTCAACAACAGAAATTCTCCCAACCGCCGTAGTTATTCCCAAGGTTATGTGAGAACACATATTGGATAAAGCACGAGAACCAAAATACATTGCAAATGTAACTAAATCTGACAGTTTTCACACACCACATGGTCAGATGGTAGGTTCCCAATCACCAGCTGGCAAAATAAAACAAAATATGTATTTACATTCGGAAGAACCATTCAAAATGCAGTAGTACCTTCGGTAACATATGTTCTGCTTTTAGAATCCTTCTTGCTTGCAAAAACAATTCAGGTAAATCGCTGTGAAGCAACGTCATGAATTATGAAAGGAGCACTTTTTTATAATCTAGACTTGATCAAATTCAAAATTTTCTTCAGCAATTCAAGGTTTGCTTCCCATAAGCATCGAATAAACAAACCGATCGCAAGCTCTTATACAGACCGGTTAACGTAGATTGATCATTATTTAATGCTTGGCACCATGTCAGCCTCCAGACCGTTTTCTCACCGACATGCCCTGAATTCATTAGGCACTTAGGCTACACGCCTTGGTAAGCTTTCTTTCAAATTCTGCCTAAGTATCGATCAAACACATTCACGCATCTCCTCTGTTGTAACTGCTTTCTAAGCCAACAACGTTGTGGTCTTTGGTTAGAAAACGACTATGAACAACTAAGAGTTGAAAGTTCAGGCCAGGACTGTAATTGAACAGTTACACTTTTTTGCCAACTATGTTGCGAAATAGACATTCTCTTCTGAGCTTCAATGGGAATAGACAGTGAATAAAAGAGCACCATATCACCTTCCTTAGCCCATGAATCGATTTTATTGTGAACCTTACACTGTGTCATGAGGTTGCTCTCCTAACTCTTCTATTAAGTTCGCGGAAAATGAGTGAGATCAGAGCGTAACGTGTTTTCCCAGGCCCGCACGTATTTTTGTTCAAAATACAATCAAATTTGTGTGGTGGTCCAAAGCAGCACTGGCAACTAAGAGCTGATTTCAGCATTTAACATTTGTAAAATTCACTGTTAGAATTTATTTTATCAATTTTGACGATCTGGTAGCAAAAGTCGGGCAAGCGTATGCTGTGGCAACCAAAAACGGAGAGAGACACTTCCGGAGCAGACATTCACATTGTTGCTTGTTTTTACGCTAGGCGAAAAAGTCAATTTTGGTTACGGATGAATAAGTTGAGTTAAAGTTTTATGAGAGCATTGCATCATTTTTGTCCGGGCTCCATAGCTGATCGATTGGCAGACTTTCAGTGCACGTTCGCCTCTAACATCGAAGGACTGAAAGAATGGACGTTTCTGTCATATAAATCATGTGTTAACAGTAAGAACTAAAAATCTGCAGGGCTATTCTAAGTTGTAATAGGCTGCTGTCAGTTGCAAGGCGACAGACACGTCATCGTTTAGCACTCAAAATCGTTAAAACTGATGGCTCTTAAAACCCTCTGTAGAAAGTCTTTATCGTTTTTTCCCCAGTACCACCCCAGTGCAGTAGTTACACTCATCGGGATATATGTGGAACGGATAATCTATAGATTTACTGCGGGAGTGATTAAGTTCAGCGACATGGTTCCGCTGAAAGCGCTTCGTAAATCTGACAGTCCTTAAGGGGGTAGTATGCGATCAACTAACCACCGATAAGTTTTAACCATGCTCTATGGTAAATGCAAAAGCGAATGTGTAAGTTAGTGCCAGGTTATGTAATTTTTACAGAAATCCGCCTGGATGATGAAAAATCTGCATCGATTTTTGTGCATACGGGACCATGCTCTTGTTCTCCGCAATAATCCGGAAACACACTCTTACACGAGACATGGCGGTGGTTCGCCCGTTATTTTGTCAGCTAACTTGTGCCAACCGCTCTACTTTTTTTCTCTCTCTCTCTCAATCGCGGACACTCAAAGTACAGTATTCTATCGAGACGATAAAAAGATGCCTTACGCGTGCAGTCGGTGAAAGAACCGCAGATGAAATCGACCCAAATGGGGAATGGAATGACTGCGAAATAAATTGGAAAAGACTTGTTTTGTTAAAAGCACCAATCATCTTCTGAAGGCATAGTGATGTAGACTGTGTGTAGAGAAGGAGTCATGAAATTGTGCTTCTGCCATTTGTTTACTAGATTATACACCGTTTTCCCACAGTTGGCAGTTTTTGATGGACACATAACCTCGGGTCGCAAAATAGGACACCGGTATAGCTGATGGCGTATATCCTATATATGATACACTGTAAGCCAAACATGTTGGTGAGTTCCACTATCAAGATCCGTCCAATTTCCTCATTCACTGATACGTGCAACTGGGTTAGCCTTTCGTGCAGAAATTCTTATAGCAAACTGTCTCGTACCTAGTAGGCATTCTTTCACCATGTCGGAGTAGACAGTGATATTCTTGGGTAAGTTCAAAGCGAATGGCAAATTCGTTTCACTTAATAACTCGTATTTGAGCTGTTTGGCTTTCCATATCACGCCACTGGAATGCAATTTCGCTAACAGAAAAGTCAGTCGATGTGGTAAGTGTCAAAATACAGCCACTTGTGGGCTCCATTTGGGACAAAAAGTGCAGTGACCTGCTTTTCAAAATCAACTATTTCTGCGTCATCATTCCGAGTATTGAATTCTCCGGCCTCGGGGTTCGGTGAATCTTGGATCGTTCGTTCAGTTGTAGCGCCCTTCTAGTGCCTAGCTGCCATGCCACCCGCAGGTTTCACGAGAGCTGGGATACTGCCAGGTTGCGCAAGCCTAGACATGGGAAGTCGGGGGGTAGAGGTCAGTTTTGAGCCACGGACCTGGTTGTCACTGAATTCATGTTCTAATCACTTGGACTATCTCACCCCGACTCTTGGATCGATCTCGATAAATCGTTTTGGCGTGAAAACGTCAGGAATATCCCAGCTATACGAAGGTAATCTGACTTCTAGCACATTTCAACAAAAGACCTCACTCGAACTATATGGCAGAAATTACCAACGGAGGTTAATTCCAAGTCCTTTAATCCTCTGAATGTCAGTAAGAATTAAACTAGAGTAATTTCATGAAAACAACTACTCACAAGGTTGCTGAAAACCCTTCGAGAGCTCATGACTGGTTTCGCCCATCTTGGAACTCATCAGGTTGGCGGAGTTCCCGTGCTCCCGTCAACCTCATGTTCTAGGATATGTCCCAGGCCTAGATGACTTTGCTACTGAGCTAAAGATGGATAACCCTTGTAGCGTGTCGTTTTGCAAGGTATTTGGTCCCTTGATCGTCCTCCGTGATTCTTTTTTGAGAGTTTTGAAACCACTTGGTATGTCAAGGATTCAGGACCTTCGTATGTCTGCTTGCTGGTTCACAAATCATATTTCAGCCAAAAGACAAACTTATACAAATTTTGTTGGTTGCTAAATTTTCATCTGCATCATGCTGCTGAAGTAATGAAAGTGAAGAATTTTCACTTGGATTTCCACCACCGTGTCGGTGAAGCCAGTTTGTGCTAACGAGCTGAGAAACAGCGCTCTCAACATTATTATCGGCAGTGCGCACCTCACGAGTTACTCAAGCTGCTGATCAGCCGCACGTGGTCGAACTTTAAATGTTCAAACTACTGGCCTGAAGGTCGTGGGTTTGAAGATCTCTGGGACTTTGTTAGGTGCGCACAGCCGACGGTTCCCGGTAAGGATGAACCCGCTACAAACTGATTCCCGGAATTTTGACAAAGATTGATTTCACTTACAGGGCGAAATATCGCTTGATAGTACAATGCACTTGTCTAATTTCCTGCAACGATCTCATTGGTGACTATTACGTGGGAGGATGAAAAAACGATTGATAGGTAAAAACGCACGCTCTCCAATTTGAGTGAGTAGCGGCAGACCTTCGATGTGGACAGTGGACAGCTAAATAAAGGACCAAATCTCTGAAACAATGTTCAGTCCAGCTTGATACCCACACCAGTGTCTGACAGCCTCCAGGCATTTCTGACAGATTGTGCATGTATCTATTCAGGAGTGTACATTACTGAATTTGGTCACACTTTGATCCTCGTAAGACGTACTTTAGCCAGATTAAACCTAGAAGTTGTCATCCACTGAGGATTTTGTGTCAACTTACCACAGATGAATGCATGGATTAGTTGGCTTTAAATTAGTTCCCGAGAATCCGCTCCGGACTGAGGACTCATTTCTGCTGTACACATGTGTAATAATAATAATAATAATAATAATAGTAGTAGTAGTAGTAATAGTAATAATTTTCGCCCTGGTTTTTGGCCTTTTAACTTTCAGAGGGCTTTCACCTATTATTACTTACGAACACAAAAGTGAACAATGTGTCTTTCGAAACATTTTTTAAAGCAGCGCTGGTCCGAACCTCAGGTCATGGTTAACCTTGCAGTCTGGACAAAACCAGCATTAGATCAGACGCAACTGTTAAAATTATTGGCGTCTATTCATAAATAACGTGTGAGGTCCAACGCCAAGGTACTGCATGACTTTTTACACAACACGTCCCCTAGCACTATGCAACTCATAACGCAGATCTTTCGTCTTAAGCGGGAGCCTTACTGTTGCTTCAAACGAAGCTTCTGTGTCATTCTCTTACATGTATATGCTGCATGCTTGTTGCCATCCGGACTTTGCGGAACGGCCATACTAATGTTCGTATTCCTTACTGGATTTTACTTTGGCATTGGTAAAATTGGGCGAAAGTCAATGTCGAAAGATGACGAACAGACGCAGTAGCTTATGTTATCCAAAACCCTTTCCATCCAGCTTCAACTCGGGAGATCAGCTTTCGCTCATTTAATTGCCTCCAAGAGCATAAGAAAAGCTTTACTCACCCCTCCAAAGACCTATACTGGATGGACTTTGGCCGTAAATGACAAAATGCTGGCGCTCTTAAACTGCCTTGGCTTTAAAAATCACAAATTGTTCTTATGTATCCGAAGCTGATCAGTGCCTTTGTGGCATGATTGGCGGAGCCAAACGTTTCGAAAGTGAGTACTCGTCACCGAGTCGGAATGGGGTTACGTTTTCAGGTATAGATGACGGGTATCTAGCCACCGTCTACTTAGAAGCGCCCTCGATTTGATTCCAAAGCCTTCTCGATGAAAAGTTTGCAGAGCACAGCTGGTGACAGAGTAAGGCTCAACGAATGTGTCCACGACCAAAATGACTGTCACAATATCTTCTATAGAGGAGAATGTCGGTAGCTGTAGCGTAGATGGTCGTTGGCTTGTTCGCTGAGCTGGACAATTTGGTTGCAAACGTTTCATCACCAATCGAGGTGACATCATCAGTGCGTAGTTGTGCGTAGCGGTGGGTTAGCAGCACAACCACTAACCCACCTCTACTCACAACTACGCACTGGTGATGTCACCTCGGTTGGTGATGTAACGTTAGCAACCAAATTGCCCAGCTCAGCGAACAAGCCAACGACCATCTACGATATCTTCTTGTTCTGTTAGCAGGCTTCAAGACTCGTCTCCTTGCAAATGACGGAGAACCCCGCAGGACAGGGCAAGTTATTTGTCCTAGTGGCCAGAATATAATCACTACCTTTTCGAACTGTCCAAAAAAGTTTTTTTCTTAGTACTAAATTTGTACGCAAACGACGTTCAGTCGGCTCCGTTAATAGTGCCTCATTCCAACCTTCAACCTTTCTGCTTTCTGAAATTCTAGGCAGCTCGCCTGTGAATGTTCTTCGCTAGAACATAAGGGGATTTCCGTACCTCCGCAGTTCTTTCAGTTTCTCCAGGCCTATATGTCGACTTAATGATCGAAATTTCCAGTGACTAGTCCAAGAAATACTACAGGACTCAATTTAGTTGAGAAGTCAATTGTATCGTGGGTGGCCGTCTGTTGGTTACGCCTGCACTGCGCCTGCCAGTCTACGCGATAAGGAGAAGATAGAGAACTCCGGACACGACTGTTTTGTCAGGACAAAGCATACAGAGCTTCTGCGCGAACATATAGGATGACTAAATGGCCATATATGGTCGTTCACTTGTTCATTCTGTACAGACAATGGCGGTGTTCCGGTTGTGAACAATTTCAGCCCCACTCCACTGGTTTTATGTTGCTAAGCCGTGTTTGGTGAGCTCCGCCAACGCACCTGCTATCCGAAACATGTGGTACTTGTGGTGACCTTGGGGATGCGTCACTCCACATGTGCTTTTTTTCATGTCTTGGCGCGTCCTGAGAGATTTAGTAGAGTCGCAGTAGATTTCACACCAACGATAACCAGAACCATATAGATGTCGAAAACACCTATATGATGAGGTGGTAGATGCAAATCGTATTTCCCCCCTCGGTTACGAGTTTACCGTCTTATTGCATTATGATTTCAATGACATCATGCTCGTTCATCAGGGGTTTTCATGCACCGGCGGTTCTGATGACACCAAAACTCTTCAAATCTATTCATTTTTGCAACACTATACTTATTTGTATAAAATGTACATTTCAGCTTAATCAAACACACAGAAGCTGACGTAACTTTCTTAGTGAATAGGCTGTTTTTTATGTGTGCACTATTAACCCGATCTCCATCCCCCCCGTCAGTCAGCATTTTGGTTTGAGACTGGGGGAGAAATTTGGAATGTGCAGGTGGAACCCACGTACATCTGGAATGCAACTCGCTGACGAATTCTTCCGGTTAATTTGAAGAGTTAATTTATTCATATGTGTTATCAAACACGTTCACATAGACAAGCTGACAAGCTACAAAATTAAGTGTAATGACAGCACCAAGGTCTATATAGGACAGACGACCAGGGAACTACACATCAGAATCGGAGAGCATAGTAGAAAAATAAAAAGGCAGCCGAGAAACGTAGATGAATATCAAGCGTTACTGAAATACTCGGTGATCGCAGAACACGCACCGGACAAGGGACACAAAATAGACTTAGAAAATGTTGAGGTTTTGAGGCGAGGACTACGGTCCACGTCACAGAGACTGATCGCCGAGGCGGGCAAAATCGCCAACCATCCCAGGGTGAACGGAATAGAAGGCGTGGAACTGGTAAGCATGTGGAGAACGGTCTTGGGTCAATCGAGCTAACACGTGTTGGTGTGCGAATATCAAAGTAAAGAGTAGTCATAATCTGGATTCCACCTAACCTTACGCACCTCTCCTCCCCCCAACTAAATTGTCGCGAAATTCACATGCCTACGAAGATCAAGAAAAATCTACCAGTCGCACCCAAGGTGAATCATCAAGTAAAGCACCCTGAAGTGGAAGACTAAGGAACAAAAAGCGATCAAAACTAGTGAATACACACTCACTTGCCAATTAATTTGGTTTTTCGAGAGACTCACCTGGAACCCAGCTTAATCTCTCGTTTGTGATGTGTCCAGGCAACTGAATGTGCTGCACCAGGCCGCCTCATGTTTCAGCCGCTGCGATATTCGAGATATCGCGATACATATATAGTTTTGTAATGCACTACTCATAAGGTTGCTGAAAATCCATCGACAGCCCACGACCGGGCTCATCAGGTAGATCACATTAACCGACAAGAGCCGCTAACTGACACTCAACAATGATCTAGTGTGATAATCTAAAGAGGACTTATTGATTGGTCCGCCGTCTGTCTAATAGCCTGGCCAATTTGGTGACCTGTTCACTTGTCCTGATGAAGCTTTCGTGTCAAAAGCGAAACGTCGCCCAAATAAAAACTACCGATTTTCTACCAAGCTCTTCTGAGACGAAATTAAATGTGGTTTTATCACCAAACGTGAACCGCGCGGTGTCTAGTAGGTCGAGCCAGAAACTGATGGGGCTCTTGTGGCCAGTCAGTACCTTCCTTGAACTCCACCAATCCATAGTTTGGAAAAGCAAACATCAAAATTCGAGACACTCGAGCAGTTTGCAAGTTATCATCGACCTGCTTTACAAGTGATGAGTTTGTTCACATATTTCGGGTGTGTCTTGTAGCAATACCTCCAGATCATCACGACCACACACACAGACAAAAAGGTAGTTGGGGCACAATCCACGAATCAGACCTCCGATCCCGACTTTGTACAACTCAGACTTCGGTTTTCTCACAACTATCCAGACAGAATTCGCAACTTTATCTAAACACATATTTGTTGATTCCCAAATAGGTGAAAACCAAGATACCATTTTGACTTTTTTTTACCCCGATCAATACAGCCAAACCGCAGCCTTAAAAACTGGGTTCTTTTTCCTTTTGCTACACAAAAGGAACATAAATCAGTCAAACTTTGCGTTTGTCTCCTACAGTGGGTATGTTGGTGGGTAGTCGGTTCCCAATGCCTCTTACCCATCTTATTATCAATGCATAAAAAATCAGCCCCGTCTACTGAGTGTTACTGGAAAAGCTACCAACAGTCTTACCTTACAGACACACACACACACAATCAACTAGGAATTCAATATGGAAAAGACCAGAATGTGCTCAGCTAGTTAGTAAAAATATCCCCCTATTTCTTAGCTCAACCGAGTGGACACAAGCTGATTCATTTTGTTTTCTTTTTCGGTGACAAGGGAACAGGTATTTTCCAATATCGTTGATTCGGAATAAAGGAGATCGAGCGAATAGCACGTGTGTGTGTGGGGGGGGCGAACTCAGTTCGCCTGTGGCACACGTGATGGTATATTATTCTAAAGCAACGATTTGGGTTGCCTGTCAAACACAAACACGAGACACGATAAATAATTTTCGTGTCTGAAAGATTGACAAGTTGCTACAAGGTTTGAGTGCATGCAACAGTCGGAAATGTTCTGCAACAAGCAGGTGATATAGCTTTTATCCTCTTCCAGGAAGTACGTGAATTAGACGGTGTTCGGTGTGTGCATCCAAGCTGTTTGCGAAACCGAGGATATCACTGAACCTCGCTTTCAGGACACGGTGTGTGTCCGATGTGTACGGTAATTCGGGACTTTAAGCAGCGAAGATGACAATACGGACTTCGAATTAACGATTAAGTAGTATTAATTTTTTAGCAGACGAGAGAAAAAACGCGTAAAACTGATCAGTGCAGAAGCAGTCAAAACTGTGCGTCAAACGCTCCAAGCAGAACTTTAGTTCAAAGTCAGGTACACTTGTGATACGGCCACTTGAGTGTTCTGAACTTGGATTACCCTGTTTGTCCTATACGAGTCGCACCTTCGTAATCGCTTTCATTCCCTACTGCCAGGTCAAAAGTTGACCACCTTTCTGCTTGCGTTACTCTAAACCAAGCCCAGAAAACGGCACTCTTCTCGTTAAAAGATGGTTTGTCGTACACAATGCAGGACCAGATCATTGAATGTTTTGGTACTTGACACTGTTCGGTTTCAGTCCCCACAGCCGAATACTTTTCCACTAATTTTCCCTTATGGTCCCCCAGACACCAGCCCACACTGGCGTCCGAGGCCAGAATACATCCCGGACCCACTGCTCAAATTGTCCACGTTCTTAGTAACACAACAAAATAATCCACGCTTGCAAATTTGAGAACTTACTATATTCACAAACTGTGGAGGCATGCCGTTCAGGCCTGTTAATCAGAACGTACCGGTCAACAGAGTCAACTTAGATTTGAAAATCCAGGAGCACGAAAATTGTGACTTATTTGTACGAGTATCTGACGGACTGGGAAGAAGTGGTCAATGCAACCTCAACTAGGCTAGCGTCCCTTTTAATGTTACTGAACCAATGCTTCATGGATTACCATAAGCCGAAGAAGTACACGTGACGCCAGTCTTTTCTTTAAGACTGTTATAAGCGGCGCTTACAGCACTCACTACGGGGTTTGTTTTGGTAAAGCGCACCGTTACCGATTCTCTCCGATTGTCTGGCACAGTCATATTTTCCAAAATGGAGACAAGTAGTAGACCAAGGAATTCACCTCTATTTCTGAACAATGCGGGTAGGACGTCATTAAGATCGGGAGCTCGGAAGTTTACACCACAATAGTCAGAGGAATACCAGTTGATCCAGCGAGACACCATTGGGACATTTGCTACTTGGAGGGTAAGAACATCCTCCGTACGTGTCGATCCCGGAAAGAATTATCTAGGTGAGCTCGCTGAGGTTGTAGCTTCATCTACTACTCGTCAAACGAAGGTTGCTCAAGTAGAAAACACATGAAATACTCGTCCACTATGGTAGCTGAAATAATGGACTGAGTATGACGCTGTGTCATTACTTCACCCCTGTAACGTGTGCATTCAATGCCGGATTCAGCTATCGGATAAAAACAGGGTTGCTGTTTAATTTGTATTGGAAAATTGCTCGAATTTCGTGAACAGCCCGCTACCAGTTTCACGCTGTTAGAATGTAATCACAGAATGAAAGATAATTGATCCCTAATCCAAGTGGCGTCATCAAACTAATTTCAAACTCACTCCCTCAAGGGATTTTTCTGGAACTGGATACTCAGTGGAATTCTCCGAAACCGAAACCACGGTTAATATACACTCATTTGCAAACTAATTTGGTTTTTTGAGAGACTCACCTGGAACCCAGCTGGGTCTCCCGTTTGTGATGTTCTCAGGCAAATGGATGTGCTGCACCAGCCCGCCTCATGTTTCCTAACAACATCACAAACGAGAGATTCAGCTGGGTTCCAGGTAAGTCTCTCGAAAAACCAAATTAGTTTACAAATGAGTGTATATTCGCTAATTTCGTGCTATTCGGTTTCAAGTAGAACATAAGGTTAATGGAAACCCGGGGACTGTGCCTACCTGATGAGCCCCAAAAAGGGCGAAACCGGTTGTGGACTGTCGACAGATTTTCAGCAACCTCATAAGTAGTACATTACAAAGATATACATGTATCGCGATAGGTCGCATATCGTAGCGACTGAAACATGAGGCGGCCTGATGCAGCACATTCAGATGCCTGGGAACATCACAAACGAGAGATTCAGCTGGGTTTCAGGTGAGTTACTCGAAAAACCAAATTAGTTTGCAAATGAATGTATATTCGCTAATTTCGAAACCATGGTGATTTTTCCCGCATATTGTAAAGCACGCAGGTATCCCACTGAGCCTCAGCTAGGGAGACACTAGTGATAGGCTATTCACGGATTTTGAGCAACCACCGATTACCAGCCACATTTCAAACTAAGTGAACATTTTTAGAGTAACACAGTTTTTAATGAAACCAAAGGCACAACCTGAATATTTACCAAGCCATGAGGTGGGAATTTTACCGTATGTTTGGGTCAAAGGTGGTAGAATGTCGAAAAACCCAGTAACACGTGCACCTTCGTGGCTGCTGGGAGCAAACAAATATGGGAATATAAATCGGACATCAGACCCTTTGATTAACAGCTTCAGGCTACAACATCTGGACTATACATCGAACAGTTTGTGATGCTGATGTGTAAATTTCAGCCTCTAACTTGCTTCACCTTCCTACCCAAGTAGAAGCTCAGCACTTGCCAAGGTGACGTAACATATGGTAAATCGCGGATAACCTGACTACATATAATTGCAGAAGAGTAGCTTTGACACACGTATAAGCCGGATGGCACAACGAATAAATAAATAACGTTGTGCAAACGGACACCGATACTGCGACAATACGTCATAGGGCTGATTTGATATCCTTGTTCAAATTTGTCAAGCAAAAGCGATACATCCACAGCTCCTGAGCTTGTTTTTACATACGCGTTTTATAAGTTATAAGTTGGAAGTTCCGAGGACGAGCGAATGGCTTGCCGTCTCTTTAAAAAAAGCCTTTAGGGCTTGGAAAAAATTTCGGCTGCACTCATTCACTTCCATGACCGCCGATCATTTTGCAACCTCTGGTGGACCCACATCTGACAGCTAGGACAGTGTCGTGCAAACAGGCGTGGTGTCCTATCACCCTGAAACCTACGTGGGTACAAACGCTCCTTCGTCTGACTATCATGATTGGAAACTGTTGTGTTCTAGATACTCAGCTTATTTGCTATCATGGACAATTTCTCGTCCAGCCCGATCTTCGTCCACCCTCCCATTTGAATGCATGTTATGATGCCAAAATGACCTTTTCTGTCTACTGGAGTAGCGGGAGGTGAACAGGAAACTATTGCAATATTCCTATGCATTTCAAACCCAACAAGCGCTTAAATAAGACCAATATGAAATTTGCCATGCAGCTGAGGCCTTTGTGAGAGAGGCCTTTTCTAACTCTCAGAAGACAAGCACCCCTCAACAAAGACCGGGTTTCCAAACAATCTGGCATCAAATACGTGCATTTTAACTGCATTAAGGATAAGGTTTTCCTTGTTATGGACTTCAAAGCACCACGTCCATTTGTAATTTACTACCTCCAGCTCAGCAGACTTAACCTACCTTCAGTTAGCATTGATAATGTTGATATCATTTAACGGAAAGTCATTTTGAAGTCTTACGGTTCTTTCCAAATCATTCACAATTAAAAGTATTGCCCCGGACATATCAAGCACCTAATAAACTCTAATCGAAGAAGGGGCGGAAGCTGGAGTAAGTGGGAGCTCAATTCTCTGTAAGTAGAATTGACAAATAAACATGCACCCGTTTGCTGTGATGAGAATCCAATCCATCTGGTTGTGTCAATCAGTCGTTAAACCCACTTGCTTCGGATTATGTGACATTTCATGATACCGACATCCGGCAAAACATTGCTGAATCATTTCTTCTCCAGCATAAATTCATTTGAGGATGGAAAATCTCACGCATGATTTTAATTAACGTGGTAACGGTGTTCTGAGAAAAATATAAAAGGACTTGCAGTCAAATCACGTGAAAATTTGGATTCAGGAGAATGATTCTAGTGTTCTTTTAGATTGGGATGACTTCGCACTTTCTTCTGGCAGCGATTTCTGTGAATGACCGCATAAATGTCTCTCATATTTTGATCTTCTTTATTTTTTGTTCATAAATGGATCGATTCATTAGTATGGATGCTTGTCTCATTTTATACCTGAAGCACAATGACATTGTGATAACACAACGCTTGTTAAAAGTACATTCCCTTTAACAAAGACCACCTTGAAATGAGGTAATATATAACTGGTCCATGTTCAGCCGTCTTATATGTATAGTTAGGATGTAAAGTAGTAGATTTCATCCATAATTACATCTAAGCTCTTTCTGTGTTACTTGTGTACATGAACAGTTTCACCTAACTCGAATATAAGACTTTTGGACAATGTGGGGTGTCACGATCATTACCACATTCGCCAAGGGTTGGGTTCGGCCGATCCAAAGTTTCGTCCACTTTGGAATATCAGTCAGTTGCTTTCAAATTAACGCAACAACAACAAACGGATGTAGAAAAAAGTGACTGCTGCCCGTAGGGAGTGAAAACTGATATACTCTTACCGTGAAGACTGCGTCCTAAACATGGCAACATATACTCGACTGTGGCCCTTGAACGACATCTCTCCCATACTAACTCATCAAGCAACAGAAGGCAAAAGAACCCTAGAAAACATCGAAAGGACTATAAAATTGCATGGTTGAAGATAGCTCACATCCGTCATATAGTTACCAAACAGAACCGCCTCTGGTGATTGTGATGAATCAGTCTTCTCCTTGCCTTGAGAAATTATGACGAATTCAAAGCCGAAAAAGTCTAAGGACTATAGTACTGATTTTGCATGGCCTGATGGTTTCAAATCGCGGAACAATCAATATTGATTTATCCACATGAATCATGTTTCAGTAGGACTGATTGCTGATGTAGAACATGCGGAGAGAGCCTGCAGTTTGAACCATGAGATGAAACAACGATAAAACCGGATAACTTACTAAACGTCTGTCTCTAACTGATTGTTCCTTTTGACTGGCCCTTATTGTGCTTATAAGGTGCGTAGACAACATGGACCTGCGGTTGATCAACACGCTCCAAACCGTCAATTTTTAAAGGATGAATAAAAAGAACTTGCGCTTCCGTCTACCTTGTCCGAACGGTGTTCAAAGTCTTTTTTAATCAAATATCCACCTGATTCAACAGAACCAGATATGTGTCACAAGGCCACTGATACATTCCTGCTGCCACTGTACAACAACCGTCAAAGTTATTTGATGTGAAATTGTTTAATCGAAACAATCAATTCATAATAGTGCATACTATTCCCAAGGTTGTTGGAAACTTCGACAGCTTATTACCGGCTCCGGACTTCTTGGAACTAACCATACCAAAGAGGTGTACTTTCTCATAGCCTTTTGTCTACGCCCTCACCCAATAAGTTAAAAATTGGCTGAAATTTCTCTGCAGGTACAACTGTTTGTCTTGATCCAAGGATTCAGGCACGAAATTGGGGTTTGAAGGCAGTTTTCATTGTTCCTGCAACAGGACATCCGGATTACCCTGATAGTCAATCGTATATCTATTAAGACACCTCTTTGGTGGACATCCAGTGGAAAAACCAAAGTGGCCTTCACTGCGGAACATCTCTTCTCCACGAACTGTGTGCACATACTTCCAGATACCCAGCAGAAAGTTTTGCGTACAATGCAAGCTTACTTTAACATGATTTACTTCATAAATGTGGGAAACAAATCTTTGATTATTCTTAAATAATCAGTAGGAGCCTTTTGCTTTTATGAGATTTTGAACATCCTAACAACTTTGTATTCGCGAAAGATGTGCTGAAAACGGATCCATGTACTATCCGATCTTCTAAATGAATTTTAGTCGTTCTCTTCCGTAATCCGGTATTAAGAGATACGTGCGTGAAGAACGGTCGAGCCGTCGACATGATGTTGATTCGTGTTATCAGCGGTATCATCGTTCCTTGCCTAGCGAAAATGTTTACAGATCGGCTTATCGCCTGATCTTATGGAGGACCCAGGAGGAAAACGAGTTACAAACGTGATACTGTTTACTCGGTCAAGTCCAAACAGTGCACCTTGGCTTTTCAGTGTAAACACATAAGGAAAAATATTTAGGTTCAGATTATGGTAGGTTGCGAAAACAAACCCGGAGGGTAACTACCCGACAAAACGAGTTTGTCACATGCAAGATCGGCTTGAAGTCATTACTGTTGACACTGTGATACACCTTCACAACTGTCGCGAAAATCCACGACGCCAAAGCATCAGCAACTCGAACTTCTTCATTTAGGGAAACTAATATCTCTCCTTTCTACTGGAGTCTTTCTAAGTTGTGAGACCGTCTTCAACGTTGTCTGTACTTCTAATGGAATTATCAAACATTAGTCTTTTGCTGATATGTTCAGGTAGAACATCTAACGGCGTACTGGAAAGAGCGCACAACTTGATCGGCCTCATATAACGCAACCAAACTACTGAATAATGCCATAGTTACACATGGAATTTACGTATCTAGTCTCAGACACCACTCATGAGTAGTGCAAACGGATGTAGTACGATGAAAAATATTAAGTAGGTGTTTCGTCACAGTGTGTATACTCACTGACAATCAAGCACAAACATCGGAACAGAGCAAACGCAAGAATCTTCTACTGGTTAGCTGTGGATAATGATGTTGTCAGCCGCGTTTCTGTCTGACCCGATAGCTATGTGCTCAGCAGACGGTCGCAGTTCTTGGTTAAGCTCAGTGAATCGCCCTTCTGCTTGAGGACATCCAAATTCAAGACGTTCTTAGCATAGTGGCTATTTCGCCCATGCAATTGCATGTTGTTTGAGTTAGAACAGTGGTAGCAATGTTGTGGAATGTAGGTAGCTCGGGTGCGTTGTTTGGTTGTTGGTCTGTTCGCCGAGCTCGGCAGTTGGATTGCAAACGTTTCATCACCAATCGAGGTGACATCGT
>NW_008751684.1:898446-918710 GCF_000715545.1 Opisthorchis viverrini | reverse complement strand
GGAACGCCAATTTGTTGTTCTCCTCAGTTTCCATTGTGAATTGGATGTCGGGAAACACGTTGTTCAGCAGTTCCTTCGCTCGTAGTAGTTCATTTTTCTTTACAACAGCGAATATGTCATCCATATTTTCGGTTTGATATCTGGTAGTATGATTCACTCCAGTTTCTGCATTGTAATTTCCGCAATGAGTCCAGAGATTGGTGACCCCATTGACGCTCCTTTGATCTGTTCGTAATATTCTCCATTGAACTCAAATTAGGTTGTCAAGCACAGGTCTAGTAGTTCACATATTTCTTCTTTTCCGAGCGTTCAGTGGTTTTTCACACCGAAATTTGACGGGCTCTTTTGGGGGATTCTTTGGAATCACTATTTCATTACTTTTGCGTAAAGGCAGTCATGCTCGTGTGATGGTGGAAAACGAGTCATTGACTGCTGTAAGATCCCGATTTTACATGAGCTCTTATGAGCGATTTCAGACTGGGAATAGTTTCCGTCTATCGATGGTATAGGATAGGCAGCCAGAGGAAAACCCCCGGAGCGATTTCAGTGGCTACGCAGTTAGTATCAGTTAGTATCAGAACCTGATAGCGTTACAACCAGAAAGTTTATTGGAAGGAGCTTGCAACCACCAGAGAAATCCGCACGCTTTTATGCTCCTCAATATCCTAGCTGAAAATACTGACGGTTAACTACCATGAAGACACGAATGAAAAAAAGTTCAGTTAAATGGAATAAAGAAAAAGGAGAGCACAATGCAAAAATCTTTATGCTTTGGTGGAAAATGATCAAGAACAAGGAACCTAGATATTTAAGTCGCAAACAAGTGTTGTACCTGAGCACTGAATCGGGTATCAACCCAACGCAAGCACAGAGCACGACAATAGACAACCTTATCTGTTCTGGCGAGGAAGTTACAGCAGGCTCAGCAGTGTAATCTGTTGGTTTCTCTATCATATTTGGTTCCTAACCAGAGGCAGAATGAATCACATTAAACAGGAGGAGCAGAAGATCCCACTGACTCCAAATAGAAATATCTAGCTCTCAGTAACAGACCTCTAGTCCTACAACCGATTAGGTTTTCGGAGTACGCGTAAACAAATAAACAGACCACAAGTGATGAGTCATAGAGAGACGACTTGTCTTTGAGATTCGTTCTGAGTATTCGCGAAATGCGCGGTGAAAGCTTCAGGCCGGTAGCATATGCCGTTCTTCTGAATAATGGTTTTACCCAATCCGTAATGTATTCTGAAGCCGTATGTAGACTGGCCTTTTGAAAACAACAAGCCGTTTCTCCGTCGCTGCTAGGGATGGGTTTTCTGTTCTCAGGCTTTTCCCATAGTAGAGAGTTCCTCACTAAATGAGCCCTACTTTCTGACCCTTTTCGCTAGGCAACAAACGGTGTTCCGTTCATACGAAATATCAACCAAGTTATAGAGGTTTATGCATTTTTCGGTTCATGTAGCACCAGTTTTCTTCTCGACAACCAAGTCCATAAAATGAAAGGCGTTTGCCCATTGTTGACGCGCAGTAAACGGGACCAAACTGGAGTCAGTAGAAGGCCACTCTTAAAGACGGAAATTGCCCCAAAAAAACGATGAATGCTCCTGAGCTAAAGTTTCCAGGCCACTGAGTCAACTCTGTACACGCAAGAGCGACTGACACAATCAACCCAGTTTAACTAGTTATCGCTGGACCAGCTTTAAACAAACGCCGCTTTGGTACTTGGCCATCAATGACTCAGCTATCTGCTCACTTTATACACATCTCTACATTCTGTTTCTGTTTATATTTGTCCATCAGTTTTCAGTTGTATCAACAAAACCATAAAATCAACCCTAACAGCCTGTTTCGGAAAAAAACCTCGACTGAAGTCATGCCGTAATCCTATTTCCGCCAAATCGATATCGCTGCTGAATGATCCTACGTAATCACCCAGTACAGGTGAGCAGAATTCAACCCTTAACTGTGACAAATGAACGATGCCGAAATTCGGCCTACAACCATGATCGGTGAACTGACATTGGACAGTGTTTACCGCCAACAGGGTGACTTCAAAAGCTAGAACAGACTGTGGAAAAATTACGCTGGGCGGTTAAAAATAATGAAATAAATTATCTCATTCGGGAGTGTGTGAAATTAATCATTCATAAAGCTGCGCATCCAGGTTATCGCTATGAGTTTGACTACTCCGCTCGTCCCTCACACAACTCTTTCCAACCTCATGCATTACCGACTAACCGCTGTATCAAGGGTTAATTTTTGTTCACTTAGTGAGCTCCAGGATTTACGCGATACCCGTCCACGAAGCGGTATTCACAAAAGCAAACACACTCTGTTTTGTCTACCTTCCCGAGTTAGCTGATAATTCCTTCTGTGGTCACGATGAAACAAACCTCAGATGCTAAGGTTCGCTTTAGTCCATACCTATAACCTTGGTAGTAAGGACAAGATAATACTAACTGGATTGCACGCCTTGGGCTCAAGTTTGTCACATTCCTGGTTCGGCAAAGTACTGTTTTCTTAGCTTACAACTACCTGCCTCGCTCTAAGCTCGTTTGAAATTTTAACTAGTCACCTTGGTGAGGTGATAAGACTGGATTCCTCTGCCCTATGTGTGCTTACTTCCAGCACCAAATTGGTATACCTAGACATATTCGGCGTTCCCTAGAAAATTTGTAGTTTTAATTTCACTCCGGGATAAGAAATTCTGAGTGCCAAGCTTATTGTAATTGTACGGTTCACAGGGATTACGAAGATAAGGGAGTGTGAGTTCTTCTTGTGAGCCAATTCATCTGGGTTGAAACTCATAGCATACTAAACATCATAAGCGAGAGATTCAATTGAGTCTCCCGAGAAAACCAAATGGATTTGCAAGTGAGTGTATTTGTTGCGATCAGTCCAATTTGGGTTCAAGTAGAATATAGGGTTGACGGGAACATGGGAGCTGCGCCTACCTGGTGAGCCTTAAGAAGGGCGAGACCGGTCGTGGGCTGTCGAGGAGTTTTCAGCAACCTTGTGAGTAGTTTCCTTTATGAAAATCCGCCTTTCATTACCTCATATTTATCCCAGTGTTCTTAGTAAAATGGCCTTAGTAAAATGGCCTTTTTCTGCGCAGTTGAACTGGGCATCGATTGAGGCGTAAATTAACCACCTTAATAGTGGAAGACAGACGTTTCACACTTAAGTTTAATAAATATAATCTGTACACTCAGAAAGTGCTCTTGCAAAAGTTGGTTGTTACATGTGCTGCTCACCCGACGGTTGCCAGCTTGGGCCAATCGATCATGACATAAACAGCAAACTCTTCGCTATCCTCATTCTACTTACATGAACCCCTCGATTTAGTTTCGCAACCTCCATTTGTATTGACCAGGAACAGAGGTCGAGAAAAGACTAATATTTATCAACTCATGTTTTACAATGAAGGACAGTTAAAAAGGGCTTATCGATCTGTTTTGATCATTGGATTTAGCAGTCGCTTATTTTCTCAGATAACCTAACTTCTGGTGACTACTCAAAAGAGAATTCACTCTTTCAGTAAAACCAATCTGAGCTGAAAATCCAAGAAGCACTGTACAGCTATTTCATCCTTTTGTGCATATCTCAAAAAATTTAGATGGTTTTGAACCCTGTAAAACCAACTGAGCTGAAAATCCAAAAAACACTGTACAGCTATTTCATCCTTTTGTGCATATCTCAAAAAATTTAGATGGTTTTGAACCCTCATTCTTCCGACCAGTGGTTGAACACCTTACCGTTTGGCGACGAGTTACTGATCAGCAGCGTGATTAGCCTTCACTTAGACAGGACATATTTGGTTAGTAGTCAGACTGCTTCATTAGAATAGCCATAAGCACACATAAAGCACATGTTACAACATGAACTTGCGATTTACCGGACTTTTATTAGCCCCAGCTGATCGACAGAAGACCATTCAAGCAGGGATCTTTGTCCTTCAAGGGGGTCAACGGTTCACAAGTTTTCTCCTACGTATTGTGACAGAAAACGTGATACAGCGAGCGTACTCTCCGCTTCTATAGACGTCACCACAGGTTTTTGTTCAGTTTTATTGCAACGATTCAAAACCCAATATTATTCTACACTAGTTTGGTGAATCCTGTGAGTGAAGCTAATCTGTACTGAAGAGACCAGAGGAACTTTACAGGTTTCACCTTTGTTGGGAACGATTTGCCGTGCGAAAAAAAATCATGAGTGGTTAGGAATAATACCTGGGTGCTTTTGAGCAGTCGACCTTCCGGGAAACGTTCAAGAAGACTTCTGATTCCTGTTCAACATGCCCATAAACATAGTTACCGAACTAGTAGCATTGTGATAAGCGGTGATGACCATAAGAACACGTTACCGACGCTTCTACATTCACCTGGTGAGTTCTAAGCATGACAAAACACCCAGAGAAGAAACGCTTTTACAAGAATGGACGCATCACTCACTTCCAATCATTTGAATTCGGTTACCTCGAGCGTTTTTTTCGTATAAGAGTGATTCACTTTTGTGGCCTCCGGAAATAGGATCAAAGCGAAAACAAAATGTCGTGACCTGGATGAATATTGCTGTCCAAATTTGGCGGAAACAGTTTGATTACATTAACAACCATTACATTTTAACCGGTATAATAATACTAAACTCATCAAAAAAAACTTTTATCGCATATCCGGGCAATACCTTATGGGGATAAGCCTCAGTTCCTGCAGAGTTCGCTCTTTGAACCAAATAAAAGTTTATCAAGAAAAACATCTTGCAGCGAAATGATTATCGAGTTTGAGAATAACAGTTTGGCACTGCAGCCTTAAAAACGGAAGAAAGCCCTTTCTTCTAATCCGGAGTTAAGGAAGAACTATTGTAAACTCATTAAAAGAAACGCAGCTATATTGGACACCTACCGATTTAAATCTAATCTTCCGGTAGCAAGTTTATGCAATCAAATAAGAAAAACAACGTTTTTACTCATTGCTTCAGGCTGTCGGCGTGATAGTGAAAACTTACTCAAGATAGACCAATGCAATGAAGTTTGTCATGTTTATCTTATCTGATTATCAGGTTGGTCACGAAGTACCCAACACGCAATAGGGAACACGCAAAGCGCTGCTCAAGTCCGTGTGGGAATCACGAATGATCGGCGTATGTTTTCAGCAAGTTTTCAACACGCAGCTTCCACACGACAGCTTTCGCACCAAACGTTGTGACGTTCGCTGAAAACTGTAAAAAACGCACTTCAGAAATCTGCCCAGTTGGCCAAGGCTTTGTTTAGATCGTCAAACGTCCGTATGAACATTCCGATAGTGTGTTAAGATTTAAAACACTATCCAGCTGTGTATTTTTCAATGGTCGTGGCACTGAAGTTTTGTTTTTGTTCTTCATCCAATACGTATCTTTGAATGCTTGGAGCACATCAAGGCAGGTGGGATATGTTTCCCACCATCAATTCAACTCAGATTACTTTGTAGCCTGTCGCTACGAGGTATATTTGCAGTTCTCTGGTTTGTTATCCTTGTAGACGGATCACCAATCCGTTTGAAAGCGCGATCGGCATTGTCGGACATCAGGGTCCCAATATTCTGACCCTCCGTGCTGATAGGCCCAGCTTTAGGGCATGATCGCATCGCACTCATTTGTACTGTGCAACTAATAGCACTCCTCAAATTGAAACATTCAATCAGATGCGACAGTGTGGCATAATGATGACGTGAAAACAGGATCCTTATGTATAACAGTGCATAAGCAGGGTTCGGCAAACACGTGATCAAAAGGATTATCTAAGGGCTATAAACAAGAGAGAAACAAAAGACGGGTTGATAGATGTTCGGATAAAACACTCAGTGATTCAACTCAGTGGTTGCCCACAGTTTCTATGTATGCGAGCTCACTTTCTCCAAAGCTGTTCAGTGAACCGGTACATACAACTCTTATGCTCGGTGATGTTGGTGGCGACATCGCCTTTTGCTAGCGTTTCTAGCTACCAGCTAGAATAATGCATGTGGGTAAAATGGGTTAGAACGGTCAATAAAAGTACACACTGAATCCAACTTTCGGGAGCATAATTTGTCTGTCCTGAGGAGCTAGAGGCGGGCATTCATGCGGCATACATCAATCCGGTTCTATGTAGACGCCAGTTCTGATAATCCGTATGCACTTTTTTATGGATAATTTATGCGCAATTAATTATTGACAAAGTGAGCAGCTAAAAGGTGAAATCCTTTCACATATGAATTTACGTTCTCAGTAAGGGTAAAACAGGAGTGCCGCCGAGTTCTAATCTAATAGTCAAGTAAAAAAATGCTTTGCCCTTATTCCCGGCGTCCAAAAAATCGGAAAACATAGGATTAGACGCCATTAACTAGGCCAAATTGTGGACAACTGTAGTTTCGTCAACACTGAGTAAAAAATGTGAGATAAAGATGCCACAACAACGGCGATAGTTGACTTGTTTATAAATTTGATGGAACGATCAGTTATTTTTTTTCTTATTAGCAAACAGCTTGACAAATCAAAAGTGTTCCTTTTTCAACCATCTTGCTTTCTAGAAATCTCTTTGTAAGCTGGGAAATATTATCTTACTTCCTGAAGTTGTGCTTCGGGGTCGACAAGTCCGCATTGGTTTACAATGCCCGTTACAGTGAACAAGCACAAGCTTGCCCCACTCACTTAGTCGCTCCGTAAAGTTCAAGGGGAACCAAGTTCGGCACGCTGCAACTACTTGCCTTTTCGGACGGACACTGGCACTGGTTGATCAGCGTTCACTTCATAATCTCAAAGCTGTTGCTGTAGCAAGTGCACAACTTCTGCAACTTAGTCCCGAATGCGTGCTGTCTTTTGTCCCAGCATCCGCAGTCGTTTCTGCCGGACATATCGGCGGGGAAACAGAATACCGATCACCATCGCTAGCGTCATAACTGTCCAGAATACCGCTACGCACGTCTACGAGAGTACCAATCGGCCGCGACCGTACCCACGGTAATTCCACCTGAACCCTGCGAACCAGTTCCACCTCGCTATTGACAAATGAGCCTTGTTCACATTGGTCAACCTACTGTGCTCATTCGCCACCCATGAATGGTATTCAGGAAGTTTCCTAATTAGTTCATCCATCAGAGCATTATTGCACCAAGTGTCTCTACAGTCCAGTTTGCTTGATACGGGGAGGGAAGGGGGCAAAATAAGCCATTAGCAAGTCTTATTAAGCTAACCTTTTGGAAAGGAGATGCTTCTCATTGGATAATTCCTGTTCTATTTTGGGAAGTATTGGCTAGTTTGTGGGTAACAGTCGGTGGAAATTTTTAGCGGCGTGGGCATCACTTCGACACAGAGGGTTAGTGACAGTTAGGATGTTGTCCGTTGGTGGCCTACCCTATTCCCATGAAATAAAAGTGACCACGTCAAATGAAACCATCAGTGGGCCGAAACAACTGGACTGTTGCATGAAGGCCGATTAAAGGGGATGCTGAATTAACCGGAAATGACTGAATCGTATTTTTCTCAAGACACTTAAAAATACACGCAACTCAGCATTCGCATTTGTTCACAAGTGTGGTTAGTGGTGGAGTGGTGGGCAAAAGGCACGTGTCCCATCCTGTACTATCCTCCTGCTGAGTTCCAGTTAGGAATAGGTGTGTCGTGGGTTGTTTTTCGGACCAGTCACACCTTGCACCCATGAATTTTCGTTCTGTCAATTTTACACTATCTCTCAGAAACCGTATGATGGTGTTATAAGGAGATTTGACCATTTTCAACTGAGATTTGCCCTTCAATTGAAGCTGAAAAGCACAGGTGTTTTTTCCTTACTGGGAATCACCAGTAGTGCATATGTCAAGAAACTCTGGGGAATACCAAAACCCATACATTCAGGCTAGTGCTTTGAACACTTAATCGTTCGGCCACGAGTGGCTGAATAACAGTTCGATTTGCTCCCTCCATCCATTCCGTTTTTTTTTCGATATTTCGATGAGAAAAACTTGACAATCCGTCTTGCGAGCTTACATTTCAAATCCAGCTGAACTGAAAGTCATCATTTACTTTGCTACCTTCCAACTTACCTCATCATCCTCAGATGTTCGTCGCTTCAGCTAATCGGTAATTCACTTAGATCCTTTAGTCATTTGGTGCTGAACGAGCCTAATTACGCTGGGACGCTTCCCTAACAAAAGGTACCTTATCTTATACTCTTGGTTGATAAACCAATTCGTCGCCATCTCGTTAGAGAGCTTACTTGTTGCACAAGCTCAAAATAACAGCTGAAAAATTGAATGCAATTTACTGTCTCCTCAGGATCGTTTACTCATATCCCGGTTTGATTGTAACAGACTGGAGATTCGGTGCCCATATCCTGACCGAAGTTTGTCATTAATTGCTGCTTATGATACGGGTATTTAATAAGCCCTCATAAATCGGTGTTTCATGGAGTAATGAGCCGTTTTCAATTATATTTCATCCTACCAGAACCTCTCAAACTATAACTGCACATATGTCTTTTCCAGTGGTGAACAAAGACGACGTTCGTGACGTGTCCAAGTATAATCATTTGGGGGTCCATTGACCACCGCACCAAACTGTGTGTCGATCGGTCTCTCTCAACGGGTGAAAAGCTTCACTCAGTTATTTCTAGGCAGACTTTTGAGCCACAAACAACGGAGAAAATAAAGAGCCTATGGCTTACCAACCGTCAGATTCTCCGTGAGTATATGTGACAACATATGACAGATGGGAAATTACCTAGAATACTGGATTCGATTAATTCCCGTGAGCAACCAATAAATTTGTATGTGAGGGTGCTCGTCCGACTTTTTCCGGTTCGTTGTTTAAGTTGGTTGGCAGCAACTCAGGGACTGCACTTATCTGATGACCCTGAAGTAGGGTGAAACTATATTTTTGTAATGCACTACTCATAACGTTGCTGAAAAATCCTCGACAGCCCGCGACCGGTTCCGCCCTTCTTGGGGCTCATCAGGTAAGCGCAGTCCCCGAGTTTCCGTCAACCTTATGTTCTACTTGAAACCAAATAGTTCAAAATTAGCGAACTTACACTCATTTGCAAACTAATTTGGTTTTTCGAGAGACTTACATGGAACGCAGCTGAATCCCTCGGTTTTGATGTCTCCAGGCAGCTGAATTTGCTGCACCAGGCTGTTTCATGTTTCAGTCACTACGATATTCGAGATATCGCGACAGATATATTTTTGGAACTGATCATTGGCAGTCCAAAAGTTCACAGCGAAACTATGAATAGTTTTCCTTTGAGGAAATTTACTTCGTTGTCCCACCAAATGTAATATGAGGCGACCACTGTGAACCACATTCAGCTGAAGAATAGCATAAACAAGAGATGCAGCTGAGATTCCGTCTAGTCCAGCGAATGTATCCCATAGTCTGGTGTAGGTTTGCCACTTGAGCTGCTCCCCTTTGTTTGGAACGTCATCTTAATTGCCCTCGATCACATGATCGGGATGGCTAGCTCAACGTCAGAGAAACATGAGTTTTCGAGGTTCCATGGACGGTTTTAACTCTACACGTCATCCAATTACAGAGGTACTAGTTACTTTGGAAAAAAGCGTGGTCTTCCTACCAGTAATGTCAGTAGCGATCTCGTTTCAAACTGTCGCGTCTAAACTCACTGAAATAGTACTAATTGGAGAGTTCTGGTTCTCTGGCATCTTCGCAGCTTAGAAAATTTGATCTCCACACTACTCAAATGATATAAGTAACACGCAAAAAACTCCCCATTCACCTCCATGGACATACTACAGGGAGTCACGTAAAATACGGCACTTGCCAGATTTCGTGATAAGTGGTTTTCCATTTCCCATACGGGTCTTTATACGCACTGCTGCTGTGAATTAGTGACTGGTTCACTTCCGGAAAGTTACAACCTCGAACGGATCTTGGTGAGCTGAGCAGTGCTGGTGACTTCCTAACATCTTTTATTTACAGACATTCGCCATTCGCTCTTCTCCGTTGAGCTGCATCCTAGATTGTAATTACCTTTATGGTTGAAAAAGCGGGTTTGCGCTGTACCGTTTTCGATATGGGCGAACTTTGTTCTTCTGGGTGAAATTCAAGAGTACCTTGGGAGTATCGGTGTTATTTGTCAAATTTGTTCACAAAATCCCCGGTAAACTGCACAGGAAAATAAAGGGAAAGGTCGTTTTTCCAGATTTTGGGCACACCCGTGAAATAAAGATAATTCAAAGGGTGAAATTTCATTAGGGAAAACTTAACAATTATTTAGGACATTTTTAAATTAATTACTTTGCTTGGCCGTTAAAAACATAATTTTTAGAACTACTTGCTTTCCGGAATTCCTCGCCGAAATCAGCTCAAACAGTGTTAAAAGGATTGAGCGCCATGAGGTGTATAATATGCTTTTTTCAATTATAAGGCCAATACGCAGGCATAATGGAATAGTCTGTTGTTATCCGACGCTTTGTTAGTGATCCTTGAGAAAGGTCGCTCACGGCAACTGAAACGTCGCATTACAACAACCTATTCAACTATGTTGTGTTCCGAGTTCATAATTTAAAAGACTCCAAATTGTTTTTTTCGCGAGGAACTTGGTCACAATTTGCTGGAATCCCTTCAAAAGCCCTCACCGGTTTTTCTCTTTTTGGGTTATCTTTTCTATCCTTCAGCTATCAGGGCAACTTTTCCCTTTTCCTCTATCAATAAGACTAAACAGAACGTGAATCATGGGTTATGATCGGAATTCTAGGATTTCCCTGTTTTGTCCATCTACAACACTGAGCACGCGTATCCATTGTCATCAAAAATGCGAGCCTCACGAACGACAGGGAGTGTAAAAGTAGATTGGTTGATCCCTACGAACTGGAACTCGGCGCCATTTCAGTACGCGCTGCACCTGCTGTTTGACCACAGTCACCTTGATAAAATTTCGGATTCGACCACTAAGGGCAGGATAATATGCGACTAATAATCAGCATGCTCGCACACACGATGATGACCGTCAGCCCGCTTTTCACCAACATGGAATTAAGTTTTATAAGTGTTGCCTTCCTGTACTACCGGCTGTAAAACTTTTGGGAGTTCAATTAGATCCAGTGGAGCTGTATCCTTTCTGAGAGCCCTTGGAAGATATTCCAATGAGGAGTAATATGTGCCAACGTTATGGGATACCCCAGCGAGGTAGACGAATCCATCTGTACTAAACTGGGAGAGGTGCACTCGGGTCAGTTATAATGAGTGAGCAGCACTCGACAATGACACAATCCATATCCATATTAGAAAACCAGCTCCGGACGTAACGAGACTACACAGCTACCAATGGAATAACCGCTTTTCTTTGAGACAGATTCCACTGGTTGTTCTTTACTCGCCCTTGACAGATGAGTTGTATTCTTAGTATCACTTTTTGACCACTTGTACGCAACAGTAATCAACGGAGCCCCTTAGCCGCACAATGCTCTCAGTTCCAAAATACCTACGTATGGAGCAACACTTATTGCGCCAGAGTATTGCGTTTTGTTGCGTATGTGCTCAAACCGAAAACCGTTTAAATCCATTTCCATGTTTTTGCAGCTCATAAATTTCACTGTTTACTGGAGCAATCATATCTCTGGCGGAATAATTTTCCTGCATCGCTGAGACCCACAGATGCCTAAATGGGGCTCAAAGGTTTGGACTGGTACTCTTAACTCAATCGCCCGATTGCTTTAATCCATTAGGTGAACATCATGGCTATCAAAAATTCAATTCCATTGTGTGAATACTGAGCGACGTGATCAATGGGGTGGACTTTTTCTGATTTCGTCGAGCGCATTATGCGACCAGGCATCTATCCAGACCAGGGTTGACCGTAAAAAGAAGGCATTATGTGACTGTGGTCCACAACAATCCACAACGTCTCAGTAACACAGCTTTTGCAAAGCACCTTCGGTAAGGTAAAAAAAAGAGTATCGGAACCCTTGCACTCTATGTTTTTCACAATGTAGTGAAGGTCATTGCAAAATTTTATCGATCGGTGCTCAAACCAATCGATATCCAGTAGTCAAACATTTTAGATGATCAGCAAGTAATTCAGTGTTATGCTTTTGTTGTTGTTGGGACGAATTATGCCCTTCGTTGTATGTCTGTTCCTTTCTTTTTACTTCAGCATCGATCATTCTGGTGAATGATATGTGATGAATCTAATTTAGTTGATCTGTGTTGGAATGAAAACTTCTTTCTATGGTCCATGCTTGCCAGAACATAATGGGGACTGGATCTGTCAGAAATGAAATTTGCCAGTTGCATTCTACTGCAGCTCACTCAAATGGTCTGATGTTACTTTATGTACAAGGTAACAAGGCATTGTCTGGAAAACAAATGAAATGGAACATCGAAGTGAACAAAACATCATCAATTGGCACTTGCGTCGTAGAAATATTTCATAGTCGACTTTCACAACATAGGCGTTTAATTAAATGATATATTTTGTGCTAAGAAATTTTACTTGGATATGATCACAGG
Source organism: Opisthorchis viverrini (assembly GCF_000715545.1). Taxonomy (NCBI): domain Eukaryota; kingdom Metazoa; phylum Platyhelminthes; class Trematoda; order Opisthorchiida; family Opisthorchiidae; genus Opisthorchis; species Opisthorchis viverrini. Next base: position 906,236 of record NW_008751684.1, on the reverse strand, counting down.
CTTAGGAGTCCTTAGTTTAGATGAGAAAGATCCGGTAGGTTGAATGGTTAGTTCGTTACCTAGGTTTTGATCTTTCTTGGAGATAATCGGATGAAAGGACTTTATACTAGTCCTTGTAGAGGCCATCGTATGGCTGAATTTCTGTGACCGATCCGTGTCCACGATTTTTTATATCTGGCCTGTTGTTTAGAAAGCAAATTCCCTTAGCCACTTACGTTTGAATCTTTGCGCAGCAAATTTAAAATAAATCAGCCTTTATCTCCCGCTGTAAAAACCGAGCCATCAGTGAACATTTGTTTTACCTCAGAGTGCATAGTCATTCTACAATTAAGCTGTAAACTAACTGAAGCACTCAGAGACAAGGAACCTAAATCGATCTACAAAGTTAGTCGGCCAGCTGAACCACCTCCTCGTGGGGCCGAGCGGGTAGCTTGGACGTCAGTTTGAGTGAGCTAAGAGTCCAGCAACTCCGGATAGTGCTAACCACCCTGTTTGGTTTTAATGCGCTGGTTACTTCCGACAATGTTCGCTACGATTCATCCGGCGCCTCTCAAACAGTTACAACCAGTACACAGGAGAAACTTGTGGGTTTTACGTGTGAAGAATGTGGCCAGTGCTGCAAATCAAAAGCTGGCATGGTAGCCCACCATCGAGTTCACGAAAAGGAAAGTGTTGGTACGAACATGGTCGCCAGATCGGCTTGTGCTGATTGTTCCCGTGTTTTTCCGACGAAGACTGGCCTGAGTCAACATCGATGGCACGCACATTCTGCATAGCGTAATGCAGATAAGTTTGACCGAGTGAACTATTCCGGTGCCGTCTGGTCTCAACAAGAGTCACAATCGCTCTTGCGCCCGGTTAACAATTTATANTGTAGCTGTTGCGAGACTGAAGCAGTATTTTTCTGGTCGACCGGCTACGAACATCAAAAGCAGTGTACGGTTGCTTAACTGCCAAGCACAACTGGACGAATCATCATCTGGTGAACCTGAGCAAACTATCGGTCAGACGACGGTCTACTCATCAGAAGCCGATGACTACAGCGTCTGGTTTAAACAAACCGCGGATTGCACCGTGTCACTCTTGGAATCCAATGCTGACCGTTCGCTCCATAGTGTGGACCTTCTGGCATTTGCGCGAGGGTTGCAGTCTGGCATCATGACACCCGAGCAAGTCCTGTCGCCTCCGGACCTCCAAGCCCCTAGGACATTTCCATACACTTGGAAAGCTGTATCCCGACGCCATCGTCAGGTAACCCATCGGGTCCCGGTCAGCCGAAGGCAGATTTACCGAGCCAATCAAGCTGCTAATCAGACTCTATACCACCAAGGACGTGGAAAGATCTATACAAAGAAAACTGCGGCCTACCTCCGGACGCAGAGCAGTATTGGAAACAGGTGCTCTCAGCTCCAAAACATGTGGATAGCCGGCCAAGTCGCATAGTAATAGCAGCTGAGTGGAGCTTGATGGAGCCAATTACAGGAGAGGAAGTCGGCCGTACGATCCGTTCAATTTGCAATTCGTCCACAAGCCTGGAGAAGATCACGCCCAGGATGCTCCGCTGGTTCAATGCTAACGTGCTCGTTGTGAATTTCAGCCTGCTCTTATTACCTGGGGGTCTGCCCCTACATCTGTGTTGTGCCCGTATTACCCTAGTTCCGAAGGTCTCAACCTCACCGGATCAACTGAGACCAAGCTCCGTGTTATCCATTCTTGTTCGTTGCTTCCATAATATGCTTGCTGATCGCTGTAGTCGTGGATTGCGACTGCCCTCACTCCCGTTTACATTTCTGCATCAAGACGGTCGTTTTGAAGCCACATCGCCGTTGCATTCTCTGCTTCGTCACTTTCAGCGATTGCTTCTAACCTCAGATTTGCGTTTGTTGATATCTCAAAAGCGCTTGATTCGGTTTCGGGTGACAGAATCGTCTGGTCTGGTGGGGCGTTTGGATTACCCCCATCTCTAGTTCGATAAATCACACAGTCCTACGAGAATGCCGTGACAGTTCTTCCCAGTTCCCAGGTGCCACAGGAGCTTGAGGCGAGGGGATCCACTCTCCCCATTATTGTTCATCATGGTAATGGATGAGGTTCTTATAGTGTCGATGCCGCAACTGGATTACCAGTTCCATGACACTCTAGTAGGTGGTTTTGCTTTCGCTGATGACTGGATCGTGTGTGCAGAAAGTCGGACACGCCTTAGAGAGAATTTTAAAGCCGCTGCGGTCGAGCTGGAAGGAGCCTGCGTGAAAATAAACACACGAAAGACGAAAGTGATGTTTATTTGTAGGGACAGGAAATACCAGGCGACAGCAGTCTCGGTCGAACCATTTCACCGCGCCGAGGAACTCATCACTCCTATGGGTCCGATAAACACCGTAACATATCCGGGCACTTCTTTTACTTCCAAGGGGAAAGGGGTCTTCAACCACCGACGGCACATGCTCAAACGGCTTGATGAGGTGACGCGTACCTTGTTGAAGCCGCATCAAAGAATCGAGATCGCGAGGAATTACCTGATACCAAGGCTGACATATCCGCTCGTGCTCGGCCAAGTTCACCGAAACGCGCTCAAATGATTGGGCAACTACATCAAGCAATATATTCATGGCTTGTTACGTCTACATTCATGCCAGTAAACAGCATGGGGAACTCGGTATCTCAAGTCTGAGTGCGACAATCCCGATGCAGGAGACTACGCGTATGGAGAAGCTCCTTTCTGCCCAGCGCCGTGTACCACACACTGTGGTCAACGATTCCGAATTTCGCGAAATTGTTCGGGATCTCAGCCTTCCGATCAGAGCCCATGGTGCCTGTTGCGCGAGTACTGATTGTGCCAGCGCCTACCGCCCCTTGAAGAGCATTCAACGTTGTCTGTCCTTTCTTCGGTTGTTGGTCTTTGGACGAGGTCTTCTATATCAAAATTTTTACATACGTTGGGATTCATCTCATCTGACTGAAACTGTTGGTGGCACGAATTCCAATGGGACGTTTCTCTCTTCTCTCTCATACTCTCTTGTTAACCTTCCGCATTTGTCGCACGCATTCACTTTTTATGTTTGTGACCTGAACTCCGTGTACGGATTTGAACTTGTGCAACAGGCAAGTCGAAATTGCAGCAGGACAGCCAGGCTAACCAAATCTGAGCGAAAATTTATTGGGTACGGAAGAGCTCATCCCAGAGACGTGGCCGGATGGGAACTGCTCAAAGTTGTAGCTACAGGCTTGAGTGGGTGGGGGGTTGCAGTCGAGATTCTGGAGAAAATAGTTGCGGGAGTGTCATCTCACTGGGTATGACAGTATGCCATCATCGCACTGACGTGCTTCGGTTTATGGACAACCCCGTAACGGTCGTCAAGGGTCGGAGAAGGGATATGCAGTTCCGTGTTGAGACGGAGATTGACACAGGGAGTCATGCAGAACGCAGAACTGACAAGTATTGCTCGAATATATTTGTTAGTGTTATGATGGTCATCATCACCCTCATCGACAGCATGGCGACAGTGATCAATAGTGATGTTTCACTGCCGTAAAACCAATTGAAGCTTGGGAGGAATGTCGAAGAGAAAAAATAGAATGACAGTCAAAAGTGACAGTGGGCAAGTGAAAAGCGGACAGGCAACAGCTTCCCAGATAAGTGGTAAGAATCGTAGCTTAACTGAGGTCTACTACATCAACCTAACAGGAAAGTAAGATTAAGGATCACCAGTCGCCGAGTCATTGCTGTCAACTCCAGAAAACGAATGGTGCATGGCAAGAAAAGCCATCAAGTGCTAGCTGTGATTACTTGTAAGCAAGAAATCATAAGTATTAGCATTTTGTGCATATGATCGCTCTAGATGACAAGAGGGTGACACCGTTCCGGCGCCTCACTGCTGTGCCACCAGAAGGAAGCAAGAGGGCTGGGGTAGTGCCAGGTTGCCCGACCCAATACAGGGTAGGTCAAAATATGGTGGTCCGGTTTGAACAAAGGACCTTTGGGATAGTAAATTCACGCTATAATCACTGAAGTATCTCGGTTGGGCTATGATAGAAAATTTATTGTGCGATATAGTATAGGCGAGACTTACGGTGGGATATATGTCGGACGTCCGCGGAGAGTGACTGTGTCCAAAATATACGGGTGTGTTATGACACGTACTCTCTTTTAGACTGCCTCGCGCATATGGAAGTAGCACGACATAAAATCGCCACCAAACATCACTCTCGCCGCCCGCATATGTGTCGCCATTTCGTCCATGAAGAGCTACTTCACTTGATATTTTTCACCCATGCTCTTCATGAAAATGCCAAACAGCTCGTGCATGTTAGTGATTGCCCAACAAGGGCGCAAGGTACCGGATGTCCGGTTGACATGTAGTCACCCATCACACCACAAATACATGAGCCACACATTACCTGCTTTGAAACGGCTCACACGGATTCACTGATTGATACACAGGATCGAGGCTTTTGCCCGAGTCTCCCGGGTCGGTTTTGTTCTTGTCGGTCAGCGGCTGTCGTTCACCTGAAAGTCACAAGTGAAAAAAGGGTGTAGCACTGCTCTTTATGTTCTCAGCGCGGGGCAGTATGCTTGCCAGCGCGAGGATTCGCATAAATAAATGTCTAATAGTGCTTTAAACTGGGTTCTAGAAGGAACGTGGACAACCGTCGGAGGAAGGTCATTCCACGCAGCTGATGCCCGAAAGGAGAAAAAATTTTGTCTCATGAATGTGTGTTCTGAGCTTGAAAATTTTCTTACTATGTTCCCGTCGGGTGTTTGCTGGGTCAACGGTTAAAAACCTGTTTGCCAAGCTTTGTTCAAACAAGGCATAAGTAAGAATTAGGTCCCCTCGGAGGCGACGGTACTCCGGGGGAAAGAGATCAAGCATCGCGAGACGCATTTCGTAGTTCACGAACTGGAGGCCGGCAGAAAGTAGACATGGACTCGCAAGAACGACGTAGATCAGAAACAGGAGTGGTCCCAAGACGGAGCCTTTGTGAACTCCAACGGAGACCGACGCTGGAGAGCAGTAGGTCGAGACTATTCTCACTTAGAATGATCTGTCTGATAGGAACGCCTTGATCCAGTGAAGAATTTTCCCTTGAATCCCGTAAGACTTGAGTCTGTGGAGCAGCGGGACGCGTGGGACCCTATCAAATGCTTTTGAGAAGCCCAAAAATATGGCATCTGATATGAGTCCTTCGTCCTTGGCTTGAGTTAAGCTGTCCATAAACACGAGCATGTTTGTCACGCAAGAACGGTTTGGGAGAAATTCGTGTTGGGCTGGAGATATCAGATTGCTGGATATGGGGTAGATCGCTCCAGAATGCGTTCCATCACCCTGCACGGCACGCCAGTGAGGCTTATAGGCCTGTGGCTGCCCATAACGGTTGGTAGCGTATTTACCACCGACGTTTACTAGGTCTAGAGAGCGTCTAATTATTTATGCCTGTAACCTTCTGGCGAAGAATGTGCAACTTTTTCTGACCTTACCTCGACCGCACCACTGCTTTTCACAGAACGGCGCTCCATGATTCAACAGGTCCCTGCGGATGCCTAACTGCCCTTCGGGTAGCCGTTGGTTTACATTGTACTACTTCTCAAGCACCACACAAAAACTTATGTTCGCAGTGCCATCCAGCTTCAAAAAGAAGCCCGCGTTGCGACCCGGTGGTCAGTGGATGACAAAAAATATGTCCACGTCGCGTCCGGACAAACGCCTTTGTCATACGTGGTAAGAACGAGCCATAGGACATCACCAACCTAGACACCTAAAAGGACTAAGGTATTCTAATCGTTTCTAGCAGGTCCTCCGCCTTGAATCACGGAAGACTGACTCTAAGGGCCTTTGCTGTCCTTCAGTATACTCGGCGCACTTTCCCCTTTTGCTAGCTTCAGTCGGTGAGACCGTCAACCTGACCTTGGAACGTTGGGCTAGTCACCCCTCCACCCAACCAGAGTTGCGCGGTTCGTCTAAAATGGATCATCTCTCGACGTTTTGCCAAAATCCATCGTTTGCTTCGGCGTGTCTGAAGGACTGGGACAAGTTCGGAAGAAAAAATTTGTAAGTCATTTATAAAATATTCAAATCGTCCGGCTGGCCGTATATACACCCGTATGGCTTATAGTACACTCGAATTTCATTGCCGAACATTTTAGTCGTGCTTCCAGGCTCCTTGATGCCAGGCCCCCTAGAGAGGTTCTGATGTCATCAGTAGACTTGAAGGGTTGGATGTGAGGCTTTGAATACCGCTACCTGACCTCGTTATGGGAGATTTCGTTACCAGATGTGAATTGAGAATGCACATCATGGTACGTATTTTCCGGGTAGGCATAGGCAGTTGTTATACTGAGCATAACTACTACTGTTACCACAACCTTTCGATTTTTCATCTTTGTAACCTATGAGGAGCTCATGAGAGGCTTCGTAGGATTTTGATAACAAATATAACCTTACTTTAGTTTTTGTGCACTGCAACCGCGTTTCTCACTGTTTGTTCCAGTTGCACTCCGTCTTTGCCTAAGGTGTAGCATTTTTAAAAATATAATCCCCGACGACTTACACGGTTTTTACATGCACGTGAAGCGAGTGTTATTGACGCAAATCAGTGATACCTAATGCGCTATCCAGCTACTATGTGTAACTATACGGTTGCAAATGAGGTCCAATTAGTCTGGGAGGTACCAACAAGATACTGTTTACGAGGTTGTGGTGATAGCATCAGCCCACTAAGCATCACCATAGAGTCGCGGGAGCGCGCGTTGCGCTTGCAAATGACAACTCAAAGTTGCACTTGTTCACTTATACGCGCAATTGGATTTGGAGTAACAACCAGGTTCACAGTATGAGGTGTCTTGCGCAGGAGCATTCTAATCACAGTTCGCAAAAGTCCAAAAGGTCACGTCACATAATGGGAGGCTTGAGAACAATAAGGCACTGCAGTCGTGGCAAGATGACACCTGACCGGTGGGTGTGGTTAAGCGTAGTCCAGAATGCGGGGTTAAAGCATCCGGGAACGGTGGTATACGGGCATCAAACTTACGCAGCAGAAAGGCTCGAAACAATGAACGGCCGCCATCCGGTTTTCAGTCGGTACACCACCGCAGTTGCGAAGTATTCCTCAAAGGTTAATACTAGGAACATCGTGGCTGACATTGAAACAGCTCTCCGCATGCTTCAAAAGCCTCCGGTTTTCGGTACACCACCGCAGTTGCGAAGTATTCCTCAAAGGTTAATACTAGGAACATCGTGGCTGACATTGAAACAGCTCTCCGCCCGCATCAAAAGCCGTATACGGTTTGTCTTGCTCACTGATTGAAACTTGATGGTAAGCACTCAATAGGTCTAAGGTGCTAAAGACAGTATGACGGGAAATTTCTCCGATCATTTCATCCAGTCGCGGTAACGGATACGCGTCTAGGTATGTGAACCGATTAATGGTTTGACTGCAGTCCACTACCATGCGTCTTTTGTGGTTTGGATTTTTCGTGACCAGTACTTGAGCCCTCCATGGGGAACTCGAAGGTTCGATTATACCTTCATCCAATAGTCTATCAACTTCAGAGCGGATATATTGTTCGTCGTCAAGATTATAACGTCGCGATTTTGTAGCGATAGGCTTGCAGTCGCGTGAGAGGTTAGCAAAAAGAGGAGGTGACTCGACCGTAGCAGCAGGTAGACCGCAGAGGGTGAATGGACCTCGGTCCCCACCGAATGTGATTTCAACTTTGTTATGTAGACCAAGGAAGTCATGGCCTAGCAGCAGGTCAGCACATAGATTGGGTAATACCAATAGTTTGATTTTTT
>NW_008751684.1:892353-897285 GCF_000715545.1 Opisthorchis viverrini | reverse complement strand
GCGGACACCGCCTTGAAATCACAATTTTTGGCCAAGGATTTAAGCCTCTGAACAAACTGATCAACATCTTGACTGGTGTCTTGTTTGCAAGTTTGTAGAAGATGGCGAGCATAAATTATATTCTTAGGCCGAACGTACAACTTTCCAAGCGTACTGATAGCTGATTCATAATCTGGACAGTCAGCGATATAAACGTATACAGGTGCATCCAAAAAATGGATCAGAGTTTCGAGTTCATTTAGATTGGGCGATTCGACAGTGCCCAGAAACGTTTGGAAGGTTCGGAACCACTGATTTCAACGCGTTGTTGCGTCTGGAGAATTAGGATCTGCGTCGAAACACTTGGGTCGCAGCAACGGTTCCATTGTATTCTTAGACAAGTAAATTGTTACGAATAGAATATCGATTCTGATTGAGCCCGAGAACAAGAATGAATGGCGTAGAATGAATAGCGCTTTACTTGTCTAAGAATAGACGTACATAAGCTGAAAATGAAGGCGAAAGCATGGTTAATACAAAACGATAATGTGAGCACAAAGAATATTCATGACACCAAGTCACCCATCTGCTTCGCAGTTTGCACTGTTGCACGAAACATAGCACTCCTGGTAACCGGACCACCGCAGTTGATAACGCTAGATTTTCTGTGATCGATATACCTGTTGCCTGAGAAAACAGTGACGGAAAGAGCTTTGAAACGCCTTGCGCATTTCCCTGAAGGCCGTATCTCACAACCACAACAGTACAGCCCTTAGCGCAGCCTGGTACGCGGCATTTGGGACCCTCTTGACGCTGCAGGTGACGCAAACCTGTTAACCTGACTCGTACCCTCGGAATTAGTGCATTAACTCAGTCAGACACCCGGGCGTTAGATCCAATATAACCATCGATATATTTGAAATTCTGAAGTATCCATTGCGTTTTCTTGAGTTCTAAAGTGGCAGGTTCAGACTGCGTTGTGAAACATGTCATTGTAATTCTTAGGTCCACGTTGCATTGCAAATGGTGACGATGGTGGTCAGTTTATTCAACAGTAGCTGCGCTTTGCCATTGTCTTAAAAGATTAGGACTATCCGCGTACTCCGGATCGACGAGCTTCTCATTCTCATCAAGTTGACCACCAGGCTTTCAATACCTTCCAGGGTTTGCTTCGTTTTTCATTGAATTGAAGGAAATGAACTTCCTTGTCGGGCGCCCTTTCTCGTAGGGAATTTTCACACTCGCCCGGAAGTACGTGCATGTCATGACCGGATTATTTCACAAACTTCTGCGGCATCTCTTGTTGAGAGAGTGTAGTTAGAAGCATTGACGGTTAAAAAGAATCAAGCGCACTTTCTAGGTCGATGAATGCGAAATATGAAACTACCAAAAAGTGAGCAGAAAACTCGGAAGAAAACCAGTGGGAAAATAGCTAGTTAGTAAGCACATGGCATCGACAGTCTATTGCACGTTCACCAGTTCCCAACCATTTCTGTCAAGGTTTCTGGCCCCCTTCAGTTACTACCTTCCGAATCCATGTTGGAGAACCCACAAGCTTCGGCAAAGGAAATTTAAACTTTGAATGTTTTCACGTTTTCGCGTCAGGTTCTCTTACCGCCCGACACTCCTTTGCAAAGACACTGTGCTCTGGAAGGCCTTGAGCTGCTGAATTCCGTACGAATCCCAACATGAGGAATGGGTGATGTCTAATGGCGTCCACTAGTCCGTCGTCGCTACGGTACGTGGTTTCATCCAGTTTTGGGCGGTAAATCTACACTTCCTTGGTTGGAAAATGAGATAGTTCAAAGGTGTTCTGTAAGCATTGGATGTCTACCTGTTAGAACTGTTATCAGTGTAGTGTGGTTCTTGATTCCTGTTACCCGGGAGAAGCTCCGCACTACCGCCCCTATTTCCAGACAGTATCAACGAGGACTTCAACGTTGGGGTTACAGAGAAACAAGTAGATCGGACCTCCTCGATGGGTGATGAATTGGATGGTAGGCCGCAGACTCGGACTTGGCCCGTCATTGCATTCCACAGTGCTCTCAAGATGTTTCCTGATTTCTCTGGTAGACCACACCAGACCAGATAATTCCTCAGTACCATCCAGCGTGCGGAACCTCTTGAAGCTCGGTTGCCCAGAAAGGCACTGGTAAACACACCGATTTTCAAGCAGAAACCTCTTGTCAGCGAAAATAATCAGAGCCCAAAATGGCTCCATGACGTGCAGCAAAACAGAACGTTTGGACTGCTTGGCACAGTACTTCGAACAGCAGTTCAGCTGGCCACCTGGTTCCTCCAATCCAGAATCCTGGCCTTCAACAGAAAGGTGGTCGAGCTTCCGTGCTGCAATGTACTGCTTGAAATTTTTCTCCCTGCCTCCGAAACCTCGGGAGTTGAAATACTCGCGGCACGTTCCATCACAGACATCAATTAGATACTTCATAAATGTAAACCATTTTAAACAACCTTGCTAGCTCTGCCGCACTGTTCGGCATGCGACTCACACCTGCAAAGCATAAAATACTGCTTCAAGATTGGATGGGGTCAAATTCAACCTCATGCTTGCAGACGAGCCAATCGATGTGGCAGATAGAGGACACGAGAGATGTCAGCGTTTGACCATCGGTGTCTCTGAAGAATTGGTCGGATCTGGTGGGAACGTCGTATTGGCAATGCTAAGGTACGCCGGATAGTGAGGTACTCTCCCGCTATAGATGAATCACTCACGCTTAATAGGTTGTGCTGGTTGGAACATGCACTCCGCATTCCAGAAGACTGTATTCCTCACATAGCTCTTTTCACCCGGTCCGATTGGTAGCGACCGAGATGTGGACGGTGGACGAGTTGGCAACATGAAAACACTAACCAGTAAACTTACTCGGGTGAGCAACTGCCGCCTCCTTGGATGGGGACCCCGGGGCTCAAATCACTAATGGTTAATGACGCTGGCAGAAATGGCCCAGTCCCGCAACCCTTGGCGCTCATGCATCTATGTCAATGTAAAGACGTGATCAACACATCCTCCTTCAGGATTCTTCACGGATTCTTCTCTCCTGGTAATCAACCAACTTGCGCTAATATATGTCAGAGCATACTGGACTCTATGGCTAACGGACCGTTGCCACGATGATTTTTCTGCAATGTTCCTGCATCCTTTTCGAACATTATAATCACCGTCGTATACACTGGGGTATTGCACTTTCAATCCTTAGTAGGGTCATCAGGCCATCAAGCCTCCCGAGAAGGCTTCATCGCCTTTGAAAGGAACAGGGTTCCGGACATCCTGACGGGATACATCATCACACTAAAGCTATGGAATTTCGCGCTGGACTTTTGTTGCCACTAGGAGGAGCTTACGTCAGCACTCCACTTAGGTTCGTTGAGTTCTACCAGTGCTTGCGTCAAAAGATACAAGCACGAGGTGATGACTTCCAGGATGCGGTGCTGTTTCTTTCTTGCACTCCCCCCACTTACATCCGTTTTCTTTTAGTCATTAAACTAAAATAGGGTGCCTTTCTACAGATAAGACTTTATTCTCCTGGGCTTTCACACCACCGCTCTTCTGTCATTTGTAGTATCTATGCGCTGTTATGGCTGGTTACAGTTTATTGACAATAATAAGGTCTGCTAATCTCAACGCAAACCGGTATTCATTTGGTTGGATTCGATGGCTTAGACAAACTGAGACCATAGCTTCCCTCACTTTTCCTTTTGCCTTTTGACCAATCCTCATTGCCAGCTTGGCTGTGTATTCCCAGTAGCTTAACAGTCAGATCAACTGGGAAGCTGCTTGAGTTAAATGAATTGTTGGGGATACCAATATCCCCCAGAAAACCCTTTTGACCCTCATTGCCAGCTTGGCTGTGTATTCCCAGTAGCTTAACAGTCAGATCAACTGGGAAGCTGCTTGAGTTAAATGAATTGTTTGTTATACCAATATCCCCCAGAAAACGCTGTTTTTATGTGTGCTAGCGAACTCCTGGCATCTTCAAGGTCAAACTATGAAAAATCAATGGCCTATTGATACTCCAAGAAAATTTAAATCCGACCACGTACAGGATACCATTTCTTTCCACTGACTTGGGTTCGGAAGCTCCGGGCATCGCCTGTTGATCGTGTGTTGTTGGATTATTAAAGTTTGTGTCCGAGGTTCTCGTCTTCTTACTATTCGCCGTGCTAGGAGTCTGTATCAAGCAACATAGCTGGGGATAGAGTATTGCCACAATCCGCATTATCATATTGTTTGCTCGCTGCGTGACCGAACCGTAACACAGCTATCGATGTTAGGCCAATTCGACCTTTCTTTGCTATGACCCTCAGCTGGTATAACGTTTGATGCTTGGTTTCGTCGCTATGAAGACCTGTTCAGGGTCGATTTTTCACTTCAAGATGAATGTTGGAAGGTTCGCCTCCTGCTCCGCAAACTTGGACCCGCAGAGCATGATAAGTACGCTAACTATATTCTGCCAAAAAACCCGCGCGATTTCACTTTTGATGAAACGGTCAACACGCTTTCACAAATATTCGGTGAGCAAACGTCACTTTTCAACATCCGTTATCGATGCATGAAGCTAGTGAAGAGTGATGCAGACGACTTCCTCACATATTCTGGCATCGTGAACCGAGAATGCGAACGGTTCAAACTCGGATCGTTAACGGAAGATCAGTTCAAGTCGCTGATTTTCATATGTGGTCTACAATCCCCGAAGGATGCAGAAATCCGTACCCGACTCCTCAGCCGCATCGAGCAGGACCCATCCATGACGCTGCAGGCCGTCACCTCGGAGTGTCAACGGTTGCTTAACCTGAAGCATGACACCGCGATGGTCCAACTCGGGGGTCATGGCGGTTCCGAGGTTCATGCAATACACCAGGATACGCAACAGCCTGGCCCTGTCAATTCTGGCCCAACCAAATCGACCTCGCAGTGTTCTGGTCCGAAGCAAAACA
>NW_008751684.1:887563-891635 GCF_000715545.1 Opisthorchis viverrini | reverse complement strand
CCTCTTCTTCGAAGACCTTCAAGAAGCACAAACCCTGTTGAACACAGTAACCACCATCATGCCATCTTTTGGCATGTGCTTTGTACCTTCAAAGTGCAAAGTCATGCTTCAGAGCGTGCAGTTTGCCAACATATCCCATACAATTCAAGGAGAACCATTGGAGATTGTGGAAAATTTTACATACCTCGGTAGTTGTATTAGCTCTAACGGAAATGTGTCTGATGGAGTCAGTGCCAGAATCTCAAAGGATCGAATCACGTTTCATAATTTGCGTCACTTTGGCGTCAAACAGACATATCACTAGATCTTAAGGGTCGCGTGTAAGGGCTGTGTTGTTTTAAGGGTGCGAGACGTAGCTCCTGTGGACTGGTGGTGAGGTGTTTTCAGGTTTTTGACCAGCGATGCCTCAGGAGAAAATCGGAATCGTTTAGCCGTAGCGCCCTTTCGGTGCCTAGCTGCCATACCACACGATGGAAGCGCGAGGGCTGGGATACTGCCCAAGCCTAGACAGGGAAAGCCGAGAGGCAGAGGTCGGGTTCGAACCACGGACTTTCCGTCAGTAAATTCGCACTCTAACCACTGTCCATCTCGCCCCCCCCCCGATGTCTCAGAAGCATGAATGGTTTTGAATGGCGTTAGCGCGTTAGTAACGAGGTGATTACAAAACGGGTATTAGGTTGTGCGGGGTAAACATAAAGCACTACCAACTACGACGGCTCGGTCATGTGGCACGCATGCCGAAAAACCGTTTACCGAGACGAGTGTTGTTCATCGTGTCTCCTTCAAAATGAAGCAGACCACGAGGTGGACAGCGCAGGACTTGTCAGAAAGACGTGAAAGAGAGCACGAAGAGTTTGGGTGTTGTACTCCTTCAATGATGGGGTCCCCGTGACCCCATTTGTGTTTGTCTGGAGACGCTGCAAGGAATGGTGGTTAATCGATGTCAGTGGCCTTTGTGTTGTCAGATTCTTTAGATTGTCTGATTGAGCGTTCGGAGGTGCACGCACCTCAGAATGCGTGACATAGGCCAGCACTAGGTCCCCTCCCTCATCAACTCTTTTTCTCTTCTTTTGAATCTAGGGTTTTAAATATAATTAGACGAACCTTGTGGTCGTACGGCAGTGAAGCAGCAGCGTCAACATTGATATTGCTGTTTTTGATAATGATGATGATGATGGGCTCGAGATAGCTCAGTGGTAAAGGCGCCAGCTTACGGACCGGAAGGTCCGTGGTTCGAATCCAACATCAGTATCTTAACTGCTCCTGTTTCCATAATCCCTAGTGCCTGTACCTGGATTGTAAGTGGTGTGTTTACTGATTGCACGTCCAGTAGCATGACCTTACACACATGCAAAGTGCATATTTAAGGGGCGGAGGACTTTGATTAGTTTATCCAAAGGCGTCTGCGCCTTCTGCTCTTCGAAGACTAGAAGCATGTCGTCTGCATATTATAGATGGACGAGATAGCTCAGCGGTTAGAGCGCGAACTTACTGACCGGAAGGTCCGAGGTCCGAATCCGAACTCTGGCTATCTTGGTTTGAGCAACCTGGCAGTATCCCAGATCTCATGCCTTCTTCCGTTGACATGGGTGCATGATATGAATGCCCAATGTGGACGACTAAGCCCGAGAGAAGCACAACTAAGGGGTATATTTGAAGTCAATGCTCAGCGCATGGATAGCGTTGAGCGAGTGGTTTAGTTGTGTGCACATCATTGTCTGTTCCCAGCCAGTACGAACTTCCAGAGCAAACACTCAGATCGAGTTGCTTGAGGGCCTCAACCGCAAGACGGTTAAGGGCACAATTGGACCATGTGGGTATCAGTTACCTGGGTACGCAACTTGACTCTGATTATGCTACCGTGCGTACCCGGTTACCAATTCGCTTCCCGTCAGCATTTGTTGGGGATATCAATATCCCCCAGAAAACGCTGTTTTTATGTGTGCTAGCGAACTCCTGGCATCTTCAAGGTCAAACTATGAAAAATCAATGGCCTATTGATACTCCAAGGAAATTTAGATCCGACCACGTACAGGATACCATTTCTTTCCACTGACTTGGGTTCGGAAGCTCCGGGCATCGCCTGTTGATCGTGTGTTGTTGGATTATTAAAGTTTGTGTCCGAGGTTCTCGTCTTCTTACTATTCGCCGTGCTAGGAGTCTGTATCAAGCAACATAGCTGGGGATAGAGTATTGCCACAATCCGCATTATCATATTGTTTGCTCGCTGCGTGACCGAACCGTAACATGAATGATCCTGCTTTACCTTGAAGTAAGCTGATCAGCGAGCCTGCCCAACGGAATTATCGGAATCAAGTGGGAAACTATGGAAAGGATGCCTGTCTACTTGATATTCTTCACCGGCAAATGATTGCCAAATGATCTATCCGAGTCTGTGACATTGAATCTGGTGACCGTGCGCGTTTATGCTGAGAGTTTTTGCTAACCGGGAACAGACGTTCTTTAGCACACGGTTGAGGAATTCCTACCCCGTCATCCATTTGATGGCCGTCAACCCCGAATCTTCGGGCCGACTGTACTTGTCTCGGGCTTAGTTGGGATGAGATTGGCCAAGTGGTAAGAGCGCGAGTTTACTGACCGCAGGGCCCATGGTTCAAACCCGACCCCTACCTCTCGACTTCCCCTGTATAGGCTTGGACAACCTTGCAGTATCCCAGCCCTCGTGCAACCTTCGGGTGGCACGGCAGTTGGGCAACGAAAGGAGGTTACAGCTAAACGATATATATATATATATCTTGCTGCACAAAGCAGTCGTGACAGGTCTAAATGGAGCCCATCTTTCTCATTTTCAGAATTGCGGTCTGTTGGAGTGTATGCTAACGTAGCTAACGCACAAAGACTACTGTTTGTCGGAATCCCGTCCAGTGAAGCGCTTTCAGTCCTGTGGCTGGGTGAAACCCCCCACCTCTGTATATACTGGGAGAAATGTTAAATGCTGAGCGGACTGCAGTGGTTCATTACAGGGGTGTGAGTAGGGATTGGTGAACGAATGCCGGGTGATACTCCCGTTTACACAGCCCGAGAGATGGTGTTTGTTCGAGACACTCGTCCTCAAACGACCAGAGTGTGGTTTTGTGGTTGACCTTTTCTTACCCATCTTTTACTCGCTGCCTCCATAAATATGGATATGCTGGTCGTCTGGATCGAGAGTCTTACCACCGTAACACTCCCATGCTGCTGATTTTGGCACGTGAAACATCCGAGAGTACCATACAGGGTCTCGGTAAAACAGAGGCGGTGCTAATCGTTATATTACCTCCAGGACCCGAGAAGCTCAGTGCTTACTTTCGGCTGGTGTTCACTCTGTTCCTTGACTCTACAGATTATCCCCTCAATATATTGGTCCAGTTTTCATCGGTACTTTTTTGTGTCGTACATTTCCGTGCTTCTAGTTATGTTGAGATGTGCACCAAACTGATCGAAAGTTCCACAAATATTGGGGGCATCCATGCCGCCTTCTATCTCCTTGTTCAATGATATCATCGTGCAATGGTGATGTTGGTCTTAGTGAGTTCATCATGAAATACGCATTCAATCGGACCCGGCTTAAAGAAGCCAGCAAATGCATACAGAAAGGCTGGAGTATGTTTTGCGCCTGTAAGATGCAAGGCGCTTCTCTAGGGTTTCCAAACTTTAACCCATGCGACGCTTAGGGGAGGACCTCGAGTCCCTCCTGATCGCACTGTGATGAATGGACTTAATGTTGTTGTCTGAAGACTTTAGACATCTTGACACGTTTGATCACCGTTGTTTTCGTAGCTAGGGGGTTTCGGTTGTACCAGCCCTATGGAATTTTGTTGATGAAGTCACTGCACGAAAATTAAAGACCTAGATCGTGTTTGTTAACTTGATCACTTGTGGCGTCAAAAAGCATACCGGGTCTCAAGGATCACATGTACCAGGCTACAGTAAGGGCTGTATTGTTGCGAGACATGGCCTCTGTGGACGGATGACTTGAAGCGTCTTCAGGTTTGTGACCACTAACGTCTTACAAGTTCTACTGATGTCGGATGACCTCAACAGAATTGTAATGAGAGTGTTCGGCTGTTCA
>NW_008751684.1:840539-887558 GCF_000715545.1 Opisthorchis viverrini | reverse complement strand
AGGTCGTTCATCGCGGACGGTATCCAGCAACGTCAGTTGCGGTGACTCGGACATGTCCTACATGTGCCGAAACATCGTGTACGGAGACGAATTTTTTCTCCGTACCTCTTTCAGGATAGTACAAACCGTGAGGTGGCTTATCAGAATGATTGGTAAGGGATTAAGAAGATTTTAGGTACTTTGGTGTTGTCGACCTTCCAGAAAGGGTCCCCGTGACGCCCTCTGCGCTTGTCTGGAGACACTGCAAGAAATGGCGGCTGATCGAGTTCATTGGCGTTCGTGTGGTCACTTCCTTTCTAGATTGCCTGGTTGAGCGCTTGGAGGCGTAGGCACGTCAGAATGCTTGCGACAGGCCAGCACTAGGTCCCTCCCTCACTCACTCTTTTCACTCTAAGGTTTTAAGTATAACTAGAGAGAACTTCGTGGTTGTACAGCAGTGAATTGCCAGCACTGATGACGATGACGACTACACATATCCGACCACCTTATTCTAAATAAATGGATATTTCACACCCTGGGCCTTTGTTTGGGAAAGTTTTATGGGGGAGGGGGAACGGGAAAGGGTAGCAGCTATTATCATGTGCTATAGGGTTTCCGCACCTTCCCGACTTAGACCACGCGACTCTCCTACCGCATCACTACATACCCTACCAGAAGTATCGCGTATCCGGCCTGAGCACCCTGACACCCCTCAGCCGGATCGTCTTCCTAAAGCTTTTTGACGTGTGGTGCTCCGTTCAATCCATTGATACTGCCGAAATCGACTTATTTTTAAATTCTGCTCGAGAGTCTAAGCATCGTGCATGCCTCTACCCCCGGGGACTCATTCCTTTGAAAATTAAGTACTCATGTCAGAGCTTTCGATTTCCCACAAATACTACAATTTTTGTTTTGTTTGTCTGTTTTTTTTGCTGTCCGAATACCTTTTTTGGCAGAGGTAAAGTTAATTGAAGTAGATCATTTCTGTAGCAGCATGCGATCAGGACCGGAGCCATTAGCCGATTAGGAGGCGTCCTTTGAGTTCCGAAACCGGCCCATCGAAATCGTAGCTTACGGTTCCATCCACTCGGCTACTCACGCCGAATTTTCAGTGTGACAATATTATTCTGCTAAGGTCATCCTACTCGGGCTCATTGAACGTCACAAACCACATGCACAAATAGACTGATTTATCTCCGCAGTTGTGTACGTTGGTGTGTTCCGTTATGTTCATGAACTTGTGATTTTCTTCCATTTTCAGTTTAATAAAGTGCAAAGAAGCAGGTACAACACACTCTTTGAGACTGTTGCTTGACCTCTTCGTGAAGCTAATCGGTGGAGAGGGTAAAGTTGATATCCTGACAAAGCTTGTACCGGAACTAATGCGGGTGAGTATACCGACTTCAGTTAATCCTTTGCAGCAACACCGAGATGATCCTGGATTCGAATCAAAGTTTTTGGATGTATTGTGGCTTTTGGGTACCGTCTTGCTCACTTCTGACTGCTACTTTTTAGACTCGACCGTAACAGATGTTCAATCTGAACCAGTTAGGGATCGGTACTTCCGACTGCTCCATCTCTGCAAAACACATGTCAACCCAACGCTCCTTATGGAACGTCTTTCTGAAGAGACGCTTGAGAACATGTCCCTCATACAATCTAAGCAGCAATTTCAGACACGTTACGTGAGGACTAAAACAAGACTTTTCTTCAAGCAACAGAAATTCAACCTGCTACGTGAGGAAAATGAAGGTTATGCCAAACTCATCACTGAGCTTGCACAAGCGTCCGGGTCGATGGATGCTGTAATGACACAAATTCGTTCCCTCATTGGTTATTTCGATTTGGACCCAAATCGCGTACTTGATCTCATTCTGGATGTTTGCGAGTTCCGCGAGCCCATGACCTACGACTTAATGAAGCTCATTCGATTGTATAATCCTGACAAAACTGATCTTACACATATACTTGGTCACAAGTTTCACTTCACTCAGGTGAGTCCTTGTTCCTATCATGGCGGAACTTTTCGCAACTTGTTTTTACTTAATGGCCGCGAAGATGTAGTGTGCAACCCTGCTTCTGCACTGTTATATGCGTGCCAACGAAATTCCTGACT
This sequence comes from Opisthorchis viverrini, assembly GCF_000715545.1. Lineage (NCBI taxonomy): Eukaryota > Metazoa > Platyhelminthes > Trematoda > Opisthorchiida > Opisthorchiidae > Opisthorchis > Opisthorchis viverrini. Next base: position 885,463 of record NW_008751684.1, on the reverse strand, counting down.
CTTTGAATTCCGTGAAAATTGCAGGGTAGGATAGATCTCAGTGTTGGGATCCCAACAACAAAAAGTATGGATGAAAAATTTGAAATGTAGTTGACACGTTTTCTTCATTCTTCCACTCTTCAGTCCAGAACGCAGTTCGCTAGCTGCTTGGAGATTGGAAAGTAAGGAACACATGAGGCTGTCACAAGTTGGGTGGTGGAATCCGCATGAAAAAAATGAAGCAAACAGCTCTGGTCACATTATTGTTTGGCATTAGATTCTGGATTTTTCTGACCATCCCGTGGATACATGGATTTGAGCGGAATACACTCATTTGCACACCAATTCGGCTTTGACAGGGTTACTCACCTGGCTGGGTTACTCACCTAGCTGAATCTTTCGTATATGATGTTCTTAACTATACTTAGCTAATTTCGTGCAATTTGTGTTCATGTATATCGAAGGGTTGACAGAAACTCGAGGACTATGCCTACCTGATAAGCTCCAAGAAGTGTGAACCCAGTCGAAGGGTTTTCAGCGTATTACGTGTATTACGTCCACACAAATTTAGCAATTAGATCAACGTCTACCGTCTCCCATGTTTGGTCCGCTGCCTCACCACAGAAGCGGTAATGTTTGACTAATTAGCCATTTGTTCAGGATTTCAGGTTTGAGGCTTAGCTGTAGTCATACCAGTGGATTCCTTACACCACTACATACCCAGGCTGTTGTTTCAAACCTGTGTGCGCAACAACTTTATTAGACATCAGTGGAAAGTTGACACGAAGATTCAGGGACTAACAAGAGGACTAGTATGCATGAGGACCAATGGCACAGTACATTAGTGTCTCTCGGTTGAGTTGGGTTGTTTTCATGTTTCCCACAGGATGGCATGTAAGCATGCTGGATGTTACAGTTTGGTGACGATAGAAAAGACTGATATTTAGAATCCGTCGGAGGTGGATACAAAGTAGATTTGTTGAAGCAGGCAATAGTAAAAATAAAAGACAATCGTTCGGCTGTAACACCTGGTAGCTAGCTGCCATGCCATCCAAAGGAAGCACAAAGGCTGGGACTCTGCCAGGTTGCCCAAGCCTAGACAGGGGAAGTCGAGAGGCGGAGGTCGGGTTCGGACCACGGACCTTCCGGCAGTAAATTTGCGCTCTAACCACTGAGTCATCTCGCCCAGGTAAATCTACCTGCGTTAACAGGCTCGTCCAGATGTGTACTTTCTGGGTTAATCCCAATCGAAGTAATCATTTTACTTCAGTTCACGGTTTTTAGCTGGGAGGACTCAGGGAAGACTACCACACATAGGGCCAAGGTTGGAAACGTATTGCGAAATGAGGTACAGTGGTGTTGTTCTCGTCGATGCGATCGGGTATTCCATCACCATCAAAATCATTCTCATGGACAGCAATATACCGGCAATGGAAGCTGGTGCCTAGCTGCCGTGATTCAGATATTCGGATTGACCGAGTATGACTTAGGACATGAAATCTATGTCCCCTGGATGACAGATTTCTTATTGATTACACAGTTTGCTCATCCTAACCTACAGGAACCAGGAGACACGACTCCACAATCTTTGTACAAAGTTGCTGCCTTGTTGATATCGGACGGTCTCGTGAACTTGGACATACTCTACGGTCATGTGAGTTTGTTTTCGTCAGTCCCACATCTGCAATTCGGTCAAGTCGTTTTTTTCACTGTGTACACTTCTATGTGATCATCCTAGCTTGAGACGGCGATGTGATTCAAATTTGTGAGACGAGTTAGACACCTGTATAACGTGGACGATCGAGCGCTTTCTGAATTGGTCATGCGAGGTGATAGCGGATAACCTGGTGGTAATACATTATCTCTCTGGATATTGATGTTGTCCTTCGAAGAATGACATTGACAGATAGAGCAAATTTTTTTACGCAAATGGTAATGAACAATCGATAAGTAAATGTGTCCAATTTTTCCTTGAATTCTTGCTGCGCGCGTTTCCAGTTTATTATGAAGCTCCGAAATGGCTGAATATAAAGCACGCTGCAGTCTCCATTGAGTTTGACACTTAACCACGTCCTTTGTTATTTCTCACTATACTTTTCAATCGTCTTTTCGAACTTGCTTAGGTAAAATCTGCGGTCAGGTCCCCGGAGTAACTTTAGGTTGGCTTATGCGAATCTGTCGTTTGCGGTTGGTATTGTGTTCTCCCCTCCGATACCTCTACCGTATACGTATATTTAATTTGAAACACTGAAACACACTGATCTGAAGCACTCTTCGCACTCTTCTTCACCCATATCGCTTCATCCGGTTGCCAAATGGTTCACATTTCCTGTATGGACACTGCACTTTTAGGCATCAGAGTGATATCATTGACGTACTAAATAACTAACGTTCCGCGACCTGGGATAATTTGTACTCCAGCGTTGCAGCCCTCGACCATTATCTTCAGTAGCAAAGCTGAGAAGGAAATGGAACATCGGGCACATCTGCACTCCGTTTGAAAAACAGAAGTTGTGACAGTCCACCGGACACCCTGGTTGTCGGGGACACGTCAGGATGTAAGGTTTGGGTGGGGGGGGTGGTTACCTTGTTACTCACTAGATCTCAATGCGCCTTCCCGCATTCTCCCTCGGCCATTAACGTCAAAGGATTCACACATGTTTAGGATGAACACAGTGGTTGACTATTGGCGGACATGGAGATATCTGAAAGTTTGATGCAGGGTGAATATTTGGGACATTCGCGTTCAGCTTAGAGGCTAACTCGTGCGCGCTGTTTAGGGTACTCACAGAACCTCCAGACTACATAATCCAATCAGGGCAAGAGATATAGGAGTGGTTGCTCGTTGGATAGATCGATTGTTCCGTTAGACTTGCAGAAAGCTCGGGACTATCATGGATTCACTTCAAGAACAAGGCGCATTCTCCTCAAACCAGACAAACACTTCTCTTCCCTTGTTGAAAGTAGAAGTGATGCGTTGGGGAGAGTTAATGGCGTATGTGTTAGAAGTGACGACATGATAACAGATGCTAACTCTGAGAACGGATTGGAGCAAGGGTGTGATTTATAATTGTCCGTAGGCTTTCTGCGCATGATAAACCAGGGCCGAATCAGCAAGGGTTTGGGTAACTTGACCCGTGTGATATTGGAGCAGGACTGGACGTCTGCACTCTTTCGGCACCGGTGACCGAGATTGCAGTTGCCGCGTAATTTAAATGATGGAGGGTCCTTTAGGGTTTTTACTGAGCCTTACGACTGACAATGCTGGCGTCCTGACTAACGTCCCCTTTGTTGCCAAATGAAGATTCACAGCTCATTCTGTTTGCTTGCTAGGGAGCCGAATGCAATGCATCGTCCTAGGAGCGATGGGACTAATGCAATACCAGGGTCCCTTCCTTCCAACATCACACTCAGGGGCTAGTGAAATAGCTAAAATGTCTGTAACGCCGGCCTTCGATACGACACTGTCACCAGAAATATTTGACAGAACTAGGTGAGGCCGGCAGACCCAGAGAGAGGTAGCTCTATCTCATCCTGAGTACCAGCACATGCGGTAGTTGGATCTTTTACACAGTTCAACTTTCACCTTTCCATTCCATATTATTCACCCCCAGTAATTTCACCGAGTACCGCGACAGGCTTGGTCGACCCCTCTACCTGATGGCTTTTTGTTTTTGCCTACTTTCCCGCCCTTAAGTAACATGTCATAAACCCACGTTTTGCATTTACTGCCTTACCAGGTGATGTGGCTCCGGCATTTCCTCTTCTCTGAGCTGCTATGCACAGAACTCCCCGCTGAATAGATAACAAGTCTATTTCACACATCAACTAGCTAAGTCGAGTCACATGTGTATGTGGTTTTTCGTATTGTTAGGCCGTTCAGGTCTTCGCTTATAGCTTGCATTTCTACAGCCTGTATGCTGTATTTCCCAAGAGTTATAGATTTGCGTGAGGAACTGTAAGTAACTGCTTCCAGAAGTGTCACTTTTCTTTGCATGAGTGCTTTTTCATCCCTAATTGTCATGTCCTTATGGATGCGGTGGAGGAGAGGTTCTTGTGGGCTGATGGTAAACGCGGCTTGGAGCATGTTACTCTTTGGAAAATAAGTAGGCAAACAAAAAGTTAATAGGCTCTGCGGGTCTGGCTTAGCGGCATTTATTCAGGCTACCGTAGTCCTCATCACTTCGAGGAGACAAATTACGGTCGTGAATTGTTTTTCAGTATGCTGTTCCTTCAACAGATCAGCTTTACCGAGCCACGCATGAATGACATTTTCATTCCCGAAATTGCTGAGTTACTCAAGAGGAAACACCACGAAGGCGCTGCCCTTTGTGGTTGACCCGGGGCGTACAGATCAACACTGTATGTCAAGATAATTACGACTACACTATATCGCCATGGCGTCGACCAATCCTTCTTTTTTAACCCAGAATATGAACACGTTGCCACTTAGAATGATTTGAAGGCATCTAAATGGGGATATGGAATGAAGAATCGCGGTGTAATTCATTGGTGGATTTCCCACGAAAGTCCCTTTGGGAGGGTGTTGAACCGCCATCTTCCTAGAGAAAATGCGAGGGCCCCTCTTTGGAAACGCCCCTTCTTAGGCCGTTTGAATCTATCTCGATAGCCAAGTATTTCCTGGAGAATATCCCAATATGTAACCCTCCAGTTGCCCCATCTGGGAGTGGACAGCCTTTCTCATGATGGTAGCTGGACCTCAGGGGACCATAAGGTCCATAAGGTCCATAAGGTCCGTCAAAACATGTGGCAGGCAAAGCTACCATCGCTATCGTTTTTGTTGGATCTGTTAACTAAGGCTCGTGTTGTCCGACCGCCAACGCTTTTGGTTGTTGCCATGGCGTTAACAAACTCTAGCTTGGTCATAGTGCTGTTGTCACGCTTTGGTTACAGTGCCCAACATGTACGTAGGCCGTTCGCCATCGGTTTGTGCATGAAAGTTGATTGAATGATTCTTCAGAGGCATGAAAATGTACTTGGCTCTCCGCCTGAACTCCAAAGAAGACCGTCCGTGACCGTGTCACACTAGACAACTTGTACCAGGCTTGAATCGTATCAGAGCATGTTTATCTTACGCTTCAGTTGATTTTTCCGGACCGGTTTGCTATGCGCTTTGTCATCACACCACCCGTCCGAACTTACCCTCTTAAGTTCATTTCTTTGTGGGCCGCTCATTGGTGATATAAGCGGCTCTGTGATACCTACTCTGGTTAGCTGTGTTGTCGAATTGAGACGATGGAGCTTGGATACTGTCGCTAAATATGTATCATCTCATACTCTGCATTCGCAAGCTGTTGTGCCTCTCACAAGCACTCGTCCACTGAAATACGCGTGACAGTCGTATTACCATCTCTGGAAGTTACATAGCAGTTGCACTCATGGCAATTGGCTCATTTCGGCAGCACTTCGAGCACTTTCATAGATGGTCGAGAGACAGTATTCGAGCTCGCTGATGCAGTTGCTGCTTTCCATCGTTTCCGCGCGATATGATTTCATCTGTCAAGGTCAATTTGGTCGTCACAACCAGAAAGTGCACAGTAATCCGAGTTGAAGCGATCGTTCGAAGCATAATGTGGACATGTTTTTATAGGCCTCCAGGCATACATTGTCTGGCACAACGAGGTCACAGACGGCCTTCACTGAAATACTCGAATATTCTAGCAGAGTTGCTTTGGAAATTCGAAACCCCATCGATCTGGTTGCTAAATTATTGCAGAAATTTTCGCACTGTCACTATATTTACAAATTAATTGCTCTAACGGAATTCCTGTAGTCCAAGATATCCCCTCCCTTTTAGGGGACGTTAATAAGTCTAGGGTGAAAAGACAAGCCATTGAAAGACAAACTTGAAATAAAAGTTGGCTTTGATACTCTTATAAAATTTAGAGAAAGAGTCAAGATCGCCACGACAAATAATAGAACTATTATATCTGTTCACTGAGTTTACTGTAAGTACCAGTCACTATGCCTGTTCTATAATCTGGGATGTTTTCGGAGGAAGTTTACGCTCGCGAACAGCATGCGGGTAGCATAGCCTGGCCTTTCAGTTCTTTTTTATTTTGTGGCATTCCGGCCAGTTGGTAGTTTGCAGCACTGCCTTCCTTGGATGTGTAGAGTCTTTTCTTTGCACTGAAATGGTTGTGAATGGCGCAAACAATTACTAATGGGGCGGTGGCTATTCGGACATAAACGCAGTCCACATTGTGCACCCTGTGTGGATTTTATGGCCAAGGTCTTGTATTAACCTATGTCTGTCGTCTAGTGGTTCTATAGCTGAATGCAACAACATGTAAAGAGCACTTGGTTTTGTCAGACGTACCGCAATTTTCCTCTGCTGTTGCTTACACGTAGTTCCCGCCACCAACTGTATGAAAATAAATCAAAAGCTCGTAAACTTTCGGTTTACAAACTTCGATCGATACTGATTAACTCCAACCCGGTGCTAAATCCACTAACAACTCTGTGTTTAATTAAAGAGCGCAAAAATCACAATACTTCTTGCGCAATTCCACCCGCTTATTGCTAGAATACATTGTGCTCACAGTTGACCGTCTCTACTCTTATAGGAATGGTAAATTTTCCCTTTTCCTATTGCTAACTATCTTGTTGTCCATTACATCGTGATAGCTTGACAGATCGATCATTTGGATTTCTGACGGTATAGTTTGATGCTTCGTGATCGCGCCTCTATCACGCACAGTGCTGGTGAGCATTAGTAAGGGCCTCTTTGGATGAAACCTCATGAATAAACAATCCTTAGGTTGTTACCAAATTTGCAACTACTGTCGTTTGTATCCGGTGATTGGTTCCGATGAGGTGGCCATAGTAGCATATTCAGTGTCTTTTTTTTACATTCCAGGGATTTTTTTGCTTTACGTACTGTCTTTCTTTTCTTCGAAAGTTACTGCATACCTTTACGAAAAGCTACATTGCAGTAAATTGTTAAACGGTTCGTGGATAAAATATACTACACTTTTACTTCTGCATTTGGGATCGTTTTACTGCGCTGCTCTCCATCGGTTGCATAATCCTCCAGTTTGTGAGTTTTAGGATGTTAGCTACGTTCCTGATTCAATTCAGACTAGTAACGACCGTTTCACTAGCCCCTGGCCTGCATGATTCAAGAGCTTCTCATGAGATCACAGGCTTCGTTGACAGATGAAGAAAGCAAGTTTCGATTAGCATGAGTTTGTTTTGCTTGCATTATGGACAAATCAGATATCACTAAAATAACAGAGTAGCATAATAATAACTCTTTACCATCCTCCGCTCAGCATCAGGCTGTCCGGGGAGGTAGGCGTAGGGATGGGACCTTCATGATACTACACTCTGACGCGGCTTCTCCAGATTGCATGGTGCTCATGTGGTGTCCTACAGGCGCACTGGAATATGCGACGAAACGTTCGACGAAATGTGGAGTTGAAAGAATGGTAGACCACCGGGTTAAGCATAGAGTTGAGATATCCGAGCCACTCGAGGTGTGGTATGGCAGGCTCAGCCCAACTTCGGCACTGAGGACACACAACACTGATGGTATAAACAATGAAAAATGGTGTGTAGCATGTCACAAACAATCCGAACAGTACAGCTATAACTCGGACTGCACGTTTGCCGCTATGAATACGGTCGATGGCTGTAGTTGTTTGTGCCGATGAAATATCTGTTCTACGTCCTTGTGAGGGTAGTCCTAGCTCGTGGTTAGAAGACAGTTCTAAGCCACTTATGTCATGGTCATTTTTTGCGGTAGATGTGAGAAATAGCGTTTCCGATGCTTTTACATAACTCTGTTGGTCATTTGACTTGTCTGATGGATCTTTACCGCACACTCGATTCCCACTAAGTGAAGCTTCATCCTGCGTAGATGGGTTTTCGACACCTATCGGAATACGTCTGGGTGGATTTTCGGCCGGTCTATTATGATAGGACAAGGGGTCTGATAAGCTGCACGTTTTCACCGTCTTCTCATCACATCCAGAATCTGAGGCTGGCATGTATTTCGTGGTTTTCGGAATAGTGGATTGTTGATCGGCTTGTCGAAACCACGCTTTGGTTGATCGGTTTATCTCAGTCGGCCTGAATGAGTTGTCCCTTCTCAACCATAATACCGAGCTAGTCGATACCGGACGTGGTCTGGTCGCATACAGTTGGATCGCCTTTACTTGTGCCATATGACGCCGGAGCATTTTCACAGTGAGCACATAGGTTGCTGTCATGATAATGAGCGGTAGCACAAAGGTTACTCCAATGGCTGTGAGTACAAAACTCTTGTCGTTTGGTCCACATCCTTTGTAGGACTTACTGGTGGTTATATTCGCCGATTCTGGTGTCATTGTGACAATAAACTCCTCGTCGCCGCGTTCCCATTTCAATGCAAAGACAAATAGGGGACCGGCTATTGAGAACGGCACAAACCAGGACATGAATATCCGGAAAACCAAGCTTTGAAATATCTTTGGCACTGCTCGATTTCGTCCAAACGGCCTGCGTAGTGCAAGGTACCGGTCGAGAGAAATGCTGCACAAATGGATGATGGTCGTCGCAGTAAAAAATATGTCCATACTGTACGAAACCAGGCACAGGATTCGGTTTTGAGGGCGTGCTGCAAAGGAAGACGGAAGATCTCGTGTGTTTATCATATTCAAGTAGAAACTTATCTGTAGAGCAACACAATGCTACAGCTTCCTCTGCAAAAGCCTGTATTTCTATCCTCAGACTATTCACCATGGATCGTGAGGCGAAAATATTGGTGGACGCCGCTTACATTGGCGAATTCTAAGGCTGTACAGCTTACATATGACCCACGACGATTCGAGTCATATACTTATCTGCGTACCAATTCGGTTTTGATGGGAGGCTCACCAGGAAGCCGACTGAATCTCGTTTATCATGTTCTTAGGTGTGCAAATTCATAGACCAGTCCCAGGATGTTGTTTTGTTGAGCGACGTTTTTGGTTTGGCTGTTCCGCCCCCTAATCCCTGTAGTTCGCTTTTGGCAAGTGTGGATAATATTTTGACCCTCTCTTCTTCGCCGTCCTTTGGTGGCTAGCAGCTTTGTTTTTTTTAAACACACGTTCTGTGTTCATATAATCCGTGGGACTCCGATCGTGCAGATTAAGACTACAAGGTGACCAGTCCTGAGGATTCGTGGAACCCAACAGAAGGTAGTTCCTAATGCTACAAGATATAGAAATCAATGTCTTCTATTCGGATAACACACCCTCCTGTTTAATCGTGGCAATCAATGGCAATTCTAATTTTCCCATTATACCTGTACTGAGAAATCAGCTTCAATCGGGAAGTGCTAATGTGATTTTTTCAACCTTCAACATGGGCGAATCAGCATTACTGAAAGGTCAGCGAGACTAGGATTCACACATTTCCATCTCGAGATAACAAAAATTATCAGTCGTTGCCGTGACTAGACTAGAGAGATTCCCGTTTCCCAAAGCGGTCGACACCCTCCTATCTCGTCTAGTGAAGATGCCATACTTCTGTTTCTTAGTTCCAGCCGATCCCGTTGTGTGTACCAACATAACATGTGCAAAGGTGAAAATGTCTACGACCTTGAAACGGAATTTTTGAGCACTCTGAAACCCTAATGGGAAAGCCCCAATCAGGTCGTTTTTCACATATTCATCAAAAGTGTATCGAATCGCGTTATGAGGGTTCTGAATCGAACTAGCCGGAATAAATCATCTTCGTGGGAATGATTTATAGGTCTATTGCACGAATTTTTCACTTCTTGGTACATAATTGGAAATTATTGGTCTGATTTCTGGCTGGACTTAACACTTACTGACCAACAGCTACTCATTTCCACTAACTAGAAGTGGAGTAATGGTGAAGAACATGGATCATCTTGTAATTTTGTTGTGTGACCAATGAGAATTTAGTCCAACACCGTACACTTCATAAAATGCACTTTCGGATAACGAAAGTGCTGAAGGTATAAGCTAACGGTAGATCTCGACACTGGATTAATTCGTACAATGGATGACAGGTTATCGACGATACGGACTTGAGAGAAGGCAGCATCGCTGTTCCGGGTGACACTTTTCTACTGGTCAGCACAAGCGACATAATAACTGTGTTCACTCAGTTACATACTTTCATCATTGTATTTGTACATGTTTGTTTACTGGGACGCGGAAGTAAACTGTGCATACAGCAAACACCCGGTGTCCAGTGCAAGCAGGCGCCGACATACATATATTTCATCTTTTCGCTGGACCGTTTTCCTAATGGCTTAACGCGCCCTCCGATTGTGGGTTTCGGAGGAATCAGACTAAACACTGAAAAGGTTACTGTGATGGATGTAAATAGTTTGCACTCTGGGGTGATTTTTTTGCGCCGAATCCACTATTAATACAAGTTCGTAACAGAACTAAGTTCGGGACGTGAGAATCTCCCTTGTGAAGGCTTTAGTTAAGATTTACGCAGCCAGTACCATTTCCTCTTACAGTTGCAAGTTTTTACCTTGTCGTTAGCGGTTTGCGTCGACAGGGGCGTTGGAATTAAGGGTACTGATGTAGCTCGTGATTCTCTTCTGGATGTGGTAGATGGTAACCGGAAGAAAGCTGGTGCACTTTTCGTTTCCCGAGAAATACCACTCGATTGCCTTGTTTTCCATCCCTTAAGAAAACGAGCAGTTAAATAGTACTGTCATGCCACTTTACATACTTCGTCCAACAAACCACTCATTTAACATTTTCATCAGTTTTCGCTCATCTTATTCAATTCGAAGCTGACTGTTTTGTAAACCATTGATTAGTTTTCCTAGGGAGATAGCCAATTCAATGTGAAATGTGGGTCAACTACTGTTGTTTATACGGTAAAATTTCGTTCAAGTCTCACTCCTGTTCCAAACGATGTTTGGTGACCAGATTTTCCTTACCAAAACACTGGCAACCGTTGTCAAGCACGTGTGTGCACGTAGCGCATTCTACGTCTGACTGCAGTCCTTTAATTTGGAGGGGACAGTCCGAAGACAAAGACAGTGGTTTGTTAACATTTCATTTGTCTCCACAAGTCTCCAACTATTAGACAGATGAAATGGAAACAGCATCGAGGAAAACACTGAGGACTGCGGTGTTTCACCTGGATTGTACACACCTTTTATAGACGCAAGTTTCGTCTCAAAGTCTGGTTAATTAATCCTCTAAATTCAACTATGAAGAACTTTCAAAGAAGCCTGTATGTGTGAATTCCCGTAAAAGCCATGTATCCTCACCCAGTTCGTGGTTAGCTTGAGTCTTTTACGTTGGTTCTTTGACCTAAACCGAACCACTTGTCACCCTGGTATCCATGTCCAGTGGTGCTGGTGCTGGATCCCATGTTCTCATATCAAGACCACTACTCCACATACATGAATAGGTTCCCATAGGCAAGCACAGCACACCTGTGAATACTACATAATTCTGCTTCATACGGCAGATTGCATACATTACTCACCAATCATTGTTAATTTAACATCCGGTATCCGGGTGAAGTAGTACATTGAAACTCGGAACTACTGTCAATTGGGCTCCAGACAGCTCAGTGGTTCAGACGGGAATGAGTTACTGGGACGCCTTTATTCCAATCTCAAGGTTTGGACTGCCTTCTAATGTCTGAGCTCCCGTGCTTCCTTGGGTTGCGTTACAGTTACACCCCTGACGATTTGACTGTTTTATTGTTCCATACTATAGGAAGTCAGTTAGTAAGGCAACTGTTTATATCCGTATCACTGTTTGCCCATTTTTTCCTCTCCGTAGTTGGGTTTGTCTTAGATGTGGACAGCGAAATAGGCTAGGAACCAGTTGATCGGGGCATACAGTCTGCAATCTAGATGCATCTAAAAGCCGGCTAACCTGTTTTCTTGGTTTCAGGTCTATACGTTGCGCTGGAAATAGATCACCAGATCATCTTACCTCCTAATTATTTTCTGTTTCTAAACTGTCCGTATGTCAACTATGCCGCTAGCACAAGTTAAACAGTTTTCGAATGCGTCTACAAATATCCCAGCTACTTTTTTATGTGAGCCCATGCTTCCCGTTGTTAGTGCTCACTTTAGTCAGAATAGTAACGTCCATATGTTCCGTATCCGCAGTGTTCTTGCGACACTATACTTTAATTTATCCAGTAAATTTCTTTTACCTCCGATCACAGTTTTTGCTAACTTAGTTTATCTCCATTGTGAACGATAATAAAGCAGTATTTGCGAACACTCCAGACACAAGTTTGATGGTCACAGCCCTGTTTACTTTGCCCGAAGAACTTTGAGCTCTTCGGTCCATTCCAGTAATCCGTCTGTGCTGGTTTTTGACCGTACAACTGATACTCAGTATTAGACCAATGTCACTTTGTTTGTCAAGTTCCGGATTTTCGATACCTTACTACACACCTTTTGGTTGCACTCATATTGTTCATTACGTCATACTGTTGCTTACTTTAAGCTTATAACCCAAAACAATGTTGGAATCACAAAGGCCATGGGGATACCTTTTGCTCTAACCGCCGTATAGTTCTACGATCGAAACGACCATTAACTAAATTTACTTTGTTGGTGTTTTGAGAAAAAATACCATGAAATTGAAGATTTCACGTGGATACTTCAATTTGGACAAGCGGTCGATAGATCTGTTCCCTTAGTTCCGGAGAAAAGTTTGCACGAACCTACTTTCGACAATCGAGTCCTCATTCGATTGCTTCCTTGTGTCTTCCTCCTCATCTCCACACCAAACTTGACAGTGCCTAACAGCGTATTTATTTGGATTCTTCTTGCTTTGCTAAGGTGCACATTTTTTCGACCTTTCGAAGAGGATAAACAGCTCAACCTTCGTCTACAAACTATGGACTACTTGTTTGCCGTCTATTATGGATGTTCGTTTTGCTTTATATAGCGCGTGAAATGAGGTGGAAGTGTCACTTTCATGTTTTTAAGGTAGCTTTTTTCTGTGTCGAACTAGTACTTCGTGGTGAAATGTTTTCTGCTCCATTAGTGGAGGATTTTAACAGCACAAGGAAGTCCTGCTGCCAAAAAATAGACTCACAGAAGTGTTTATTTGGCAGAGGTTCTTCCACAACGAGGCATGGCTGTATTCACAACGTAAACCAGTGAGGGACCAAAAGCAATTAAGTAACTTCGGAATGCTTCTTAAATGGAGGCTTCCTAGTAGGGCATTAACATGGTAACGCCCCACTACATAACTGTGTAAGTTTTGCTTCCCGGTGTCCTGGTTCATGAACACTTGAATTAGCTGCGATCACCTACAGGACAATTACAAAACCCTCACAATTCTGTTGTCCTTTGCCGAACTTCCCATTCTTACTGCAAATCTCCAGTTTTACCCTGCTTTTGGATCCAGTGATTTGTTTCCACTACCAACCATTGTTTTTGTGATCCTGCTTTGTCTCCAAGATTTGCTGAGGCGCAGACAGTCCACTTTATGCTTGCTTTGTTCCACTTACTATGCTTTCCACTACACCTGAGTAGCCTTCTGCTTTGGGCTGGATTTGAACCGTGTAACCCACACTCATTTTAGGTCTGAACGCTGTCTGTTAGTTGATCACGAAGCTGTTGATTTGTTATCTGAACTTGGCAATTGACTTGCAGACGTCTTGTCACCTTCGTGAAGATTTCGTCAATGCGCTGTCCAGTGGTCGCGCTGATTATGCCTCCTGGAATAATAGCAAAACATCTAAAAGTCATTTTGCCTGGCTCGGTGATCAGGTCAACAGCCCCCGGGCCAACGACTGATGAATTCACCCAAGCTAACACTATTATAACACATTGGTAGACACGTTGTCAAGTTCAGAATTCTTCCTCAGCCCCCTGATTGAATGACTCTTCTATGGTTGGTAACAGGTCTCTAGAAACTTTTCAGTATGTGTATCGTATTTCCAACTTATTTAGTTTTCATGTAATTCATTAGTTATTGGTTGTATAAAATGCCACTATGGGTTGGACATGTAGTTGGCCTCGTAGGGATGTTCCTTAGGCGTTACTGCGCTGCGGAAACTTGCGCAGTGAATTTTTGACTGTCATCTTCAGATTCACTTTGCAGGGTTTTTATGCCCGAAAAAGGACTCCATAGTGAAAAATTCAAAATTTCCTCTTGTGTTAGCAAAACGGCGAAAGCTACGGAATTTCGAGTGTGTGTGAACTACACCGTAGTTCTAACTCCTTAATGCACAACCCTTTTTCATGTTACATCTTACATCCATCTTACATCCAGTCAGATTGGATAGCCATCGGATAACCATCTCCTTTTGAATCATTCTGTTTAAGTTTTTTTGCTCTCATTTTGAATCCCCAGTGTCTGTCTGGTGTGTCTTGGTTAATCCCCATTCCACACCAGACGGCTGGTCCACTTTTTTCAGAGGAATCCGGCTTGACTGTCAAATCTATCATTTTCATACCCCATCATTTGTGAACTAGGATAACTGCTGACTGAGATTTAATGGCCATCCCAGGCTTATTGATCTGTGCGCGATCCGTTCTTCCCTTGGTCGAAACTGATCTGCTATTCTTGCGGTCGTAATCACACTCCTGTGCTCCAGTCTTGCCTGTCTCGGTGTTCTGACTTTTCAGTATTACGCTTCCATTCAAATGTCAATCAACTTGGGTAAAAGTTGAATGTACTGGCAGCAGCAGCAGACCGCTTCGATTCAGTAGATTCGGTTTTCCTCGTGCTGATGCGATTCCATCACCTATGTGGTCTCTTTGTTGCATTTTCGTAGTGCATGTTTCTCACTGTGTTAATCGGTTCATTCTCTTTTCTCTACGGGACTATGCGGTCCTTCCGAAGCAGTTTACAACTTCCGATATAATGGTTAGCCACGGTATACACATTTTTGTTACCTGAAATCTGAAATTCTTGTATCCCCTTATGCTGTGCAGTGGTTTGGAATTTTCTCCTTATATCCGTCCACTGTTGGTAACGGTTGATTTTGTTTACAGTCACTCGTCATGTAGTAATCTGTGTTAACTATTTCTGGATATCTTAGTTGTCTGTCGAGTTTGGACTGCTGCATATAATTTCGAGTGTGCTTTAACTACACGCGCCCAACTAACTACTTTCTTACCGTCGTTTGATGTATTTTCCGCCCTAACAATAATCAATGAGGTTCTTTCCGATTTATTTAACCTCTCCATAGTTGACTTAAATACTTTGAACTGGATGTACATTGCTTTTGGAAAATTATTACCCAGTAATTGAAGGTTGGGATTGCTCACTACAGGATTCCTTTGGTCACAGTCCAGGTCTTAGGTGCTGAAGAATTCATGCCACGCTTTACAGTCCTACGTGTATCGAACCCCTATTAACAACCGTGTGAAGCAGCATCTTGGTGTTTTGTGCGTTCCATCGGGAGTGTAATCAACTAGATAGAGAGTAAGTGTGGTCTTCCAGCTAAGCGCTGTTTCACTGCCCTCCAGACTTTTTTCATTGGAATAAGACAGCGCTTCCGTACAGCCGACTGTGCTAAGTTCTTTCGTTGAAATCTTATCATAATAAGCGCGTCTATTTATCGCCGGCTATCCAGTCATTAGTTGAACGCTGAGTTTTCAACATGTTAGGGTAGTTCGCCCTAGATAGGAAACGTGTGAGCAGATACCATTTTTCTGATGTGTGTAGTTACGGCTTCGTAAAAGCTAGGTGTTTTTTAGCTTAGAGCCGGCACCATCCTGGTTACACTCTACGGCTCTGTGCTTATCTGTTGGTGTTGCTTTCCTAAGTCATTCCTCCATCATTCTGGAGTGCACTTTGGGAGCCTCCCGTGTTTTGACACCGTACATTCTCTTAAGCAGCACGGTAAACGAGGGACTCGACGACCGTGTAAACATGGTCACAGTTTGCAGACGGTCGGTGCTGCTCGAACTGTGTACTAGTTGCTCTCCGTTAAAAATGTTATTGAATAAGTTTTCGGGTGCCTGTGATCTCTGTTTGACGAAACTAGTTAATGGGTTTTCGGTGGATTTCTATCACTGCTACCATGCTACTCACAGAGGAAATTTTCCTTCGATGTCTTAAATATAGACTCAACTGAATGTAGAGACAAATTTGGTGATGCAAGTTTGGTTGAAAGTCATCATGAATGAGAGTTTTATTGGAGTTCCATGTAGCCACCGTCCCAGCCTTCGAGAGGTGATTCATTTGACATAACAGTTGTTGTACTTTTTAAGCCATTCCAGAGGACAATGATAAAACCTAACAAACTTTAATCTTAGTAGTTGTGTTGTTTGTTCACAGTCTTCCACTTATATTTTGTTCTTAATTCCGTTTCGCTGCTTTATTGTTTTTACTCTATTAGGTATTCTTCAGCGTAGATTGTGGCGTACGGCCCACATGTATTTTGGATTGCTGATTTTACATTAAGTTCTGTTGCGAATTGGCTTGATTGCTAGTTATTCATTCCGCCTCTAGTATGCGATGTTTGGTGGTAAGCTGGGTACTTGTAACGCGCACGGAGGGGCTATCAGAATCGTTTCACATGTTATGCGGGAGACAGATACTATTATGGTGAGAACGTTCCGCCAGGTAAAATCCTATCTCGGTTACACCTAGCTCGTTTGACTGAGATCTGGTCGTATCTCCCCTTGAATTTCCGCAACCAGTTAACGCTAAATTGGACAGGTTTTGACAAAATTCTCTTTTGCATATCAATTTGGTTTTCATGGGAAACTCTGCTATATCTCTGGTTTGTGGTATCCTCCAACTGAATGTGCTGTACAAAAGCCGCATCATATTTTAGTTTGTGCAATATTTATAGTTTTCTTGGAAAATCCTGATGCAAGTTCTTATTTATCTGATGCCAAATGGTTAGTTGTACCCAAACTATAATCGGTCGTGTAAACTCACTTGCTATCATGTGCCATGCTGAGACAGGCATGACCAATATTGCGCACAGCAGATCACTAATTGCCAGTGAAACGAGGAACAGGTTAAACCGATGTCTTAATCGTCGTTCCAGATAAACCGCCAAACACACACAAATATTCCCCCAAATCGTCCCCAGCGGGATAAGACACAAAGCAATATATTCCAACCGCAATGGGGGATCCATTCAATAATCCACCTTTCTCTTTTCGTCCTCTCTGTCTGTCGTTCCGGATGTCGTGTTTACTACACGTGTCAACGTCACATTAAAACAGGCAAATTCGAATGAAAGGTCGATGCTTCACCTTTGCCTGCCTCACCATTCCAATATAACTTTCAGTCTCTGATCCCCTTGTTTCACTCACTGCTTATTGATTGGCTCTTTGGATTTCGTGGATGTCCGCCAATAAGATGGGCTTTTGTGTGCAAGCATCACTGGCAATTTTCACTAGGTTTTGTAACTGGTCCGCTATGCCCGTCTAATATCCGGCCAATGGAAATTTTACCTGTATACCTTAGATCCCGTTTACCAATCCCTCAGGCGGCCCAACCGTCTGCATCATGGTGAATGCGTCACGGAACTTTGTACCAAGATTTTAAAGATTGATATTTTTCTGGTTTTGCTTACACAGCATCGGTTCCGTTAACTTCTGACACCCTGTTCCAAGACGATTTTTAGTAAACTCTAACCTAATATATTCAGGGACGGACAATTTTCGCTGATCTCATGGGTGCTTTTTCCCAAGGTAAATCACCACTCAGCCTTCTGGTACCAAATCATCGGTTATTTCTCCGAAGGTTGAGTAAGAAAGAAAGAAAGCGTTCAGCTGTAGTACCCTTCCGGTGCCTAGCTGCCATGCCACCCGAAGGAAGCACGAGGGCTAGGATACTGTCAGGTTGCCCAAGCCTAGACAGGGGAAGTCGAGTGGCGGAGGTCGGATTCGAACCATGGACCTACCGGCAGTAAATTCGCGCTCTAACCACTTGGGCCATCTCGCCCCCGAAGGTTGAGTGGTTTTGATCTTTTCTATGTAACTTACTGTAAGCTAGGTTATTCCACTGGTTCCAAGTAGATGCGATAGTCTTGAGGCTCCGAGATAGTTGGAAGTTGAACAGAGAGGCAATAGCATGCCAACTGAACTTCTGATACAAAAGAGTAAAGGAATAGCACAGTCTGCTAACGTTATGGGTCGCTAAAGGAAGGGTCTAACGCGATTGCGTTAGTATTGATTGAGTAATAAATCCAATTTTTATGCGTCAGTGGTCCGGTGAGGTTGTGATTAACTAGGGGTTTGTTAATCTAAGCGGGATGTGATTTCAACGCACGACGTCAATTATACTAAGCTCGCAAATCGGTCGCGCGAATCGGGAGTTTGAGCTCAAAGGTAGGACACCACGTGAATAAGACACAAAAGATCCCATATTCGTTGGTGAACTACAACCATTTGTAAATTATGTTGGCGTTAATTAAAATCTCAAGTGAATCTCTCGTCTATGGTATCCCTCAATTGAGTGTGCTTCACAAAGGTGACTTCATGTTACTAGCTGACAATGACACTCGATCTTTTGTTCGTTATGTGATCTCCCTCTCAATGACTGGATTCTTGTGTTTCACAGAATTAGGGATAAATGCTAAACTACAAAAGATCATTCGTTGGTCAACTACAACCATTTGTAAATTATGTTGGCGTTAATTAAAATCTCAAGTGAATCTCTCGTCTATGGTATCCCTCAATTGAGTGTGCTTCACAAAGGTGACTTCATGTTACTAGCTGACAATGACACTCGATCTTTTGTTCGTTATGTGATCTCCCTCTCAATGACTGGATTCTTGTGTTTCACAGAATTAGGGATAAATGCTAAACTTGATTCAGCACCATTTGTTCAGAAGCTGCTGCATTAATGTTCTGAAGCTTGCAATGTGTTGCCACACTCTAATGTGGTGCTGTCCTAAATTGCTGTTCGCTGCTTCTACGCCTTGGCTTTCAGCTAGGTCCCAGTGGTGTTGCTGTGTGATGTTGGTGATGGTGGTAATTCTGGCTGAGTTCAGGATTTCGTGGGTCATTACTTTCAGTGTTGTCCATCATTTCTCCGCTTGCTGAGTTAGCTGGTCAGTTATGGCGCTGAATAGATCCGACTCTCGACAGATGCTCATATTTGAGCTTGTTATCTTTCCCTCCATGCGATATTCACTTGGTTTCTTCTCCCCATTGCGCTGTGAAGCTCATAGATATCTACTCGTCCTCGCTTGTTTTTTCAACTCTGATGCCTCTGGACATGACGTAAGCATTGAAACATCAACAGGATTCATTTTGGCTTACTCCACTGCTGCGATTACAAACATAAGCTCTAGTTATTCCTATACGACCTTTCTAGTCATGCATGTTTCTTGGGATAGTTATCAGTCCAAAACGGTTATTCTGCCTATAGTAAAGCGATACATCGTTTGCGCATAAACTGGAGCAGGAACGCCATGATTCCAGTTTATCAAGCGGAAACGACTCAACATTCTTCAATTCGTTACTCTTTGTTACTTATTTGTAGGCTAGTCATTATTTGCCAATTTCGTATACTGCGTCCCCTTAGTAATCGTGAATTTCTGCTACCAATTGTCCTGTGTAGTGGACTACTCAGGCTTCTCTCAAGTGCGATGTTTTATGCATTTGACCAATGGGGCATTCTTACCATGTTCCTCAGGTATATTTTATTGTTATGTTAGTGATATCAAACTGTTTCAACATCGTACAACCTCCAATTCGACCGTTTCACCTAGGTAGCGCTTGCTGTTTGTTGTCGGATTTCTTATTCTATGGGAATCCATTTCTAAGAAAAATGGGGGCTGCCACCGATTTTCGCCTTCAACGTTCACTTTGAGAGTAATGATACCACAACGGAGAGTAAATGCAATTCCTACCGGATGTATATTTCTGCTGACGGTTTGCACCCGCTGTTGTGAACCTCAGTTCATTCAGAGGTTCCCACAATGTGTGTACGTGTGTGTTCTCCAGCTGGTCCAATTTCGAGAACGTTTGGACCTAATTTTTGCACATGGTTCCCAGTCAGATGCCACAGATGTGAAACATTGGCAGTCTTTATTGATGCGTCCCCGGGGCGATGTCTCGACAATCTGCCACACTCTTTTTCCCGTTCTGTGGTGCAAAGAATGTTTGCCCGTTTTTTCACCATTTTTCGACTGGTCCCATAGGCTAGCTAATGTTGCACTACCCAATTGCTTTACCGATCGGTCATTGGGGACATACAACCATGCAATTTTTCCAACCCCAAAAAATTATGTTTACTTTTTTCAACCTGACGATGGCAAAATCTGGATGCAAAACATTTGGTCTATAGAACACTTGTTCATATCCTTAACTTTCGTAGTGGTAAGCCGTTTTGCAAGGATAATCACTTTGTGGTGGCTTAGTCAAGACAACTTGGTTGCAACGGTTCTACGGGAAGACCAACGGTGGTTTCCACCTTTGTTCTCCTAGAATATTTTATAGAAAGGGCTTCTGTTTGACAGCGCTTTCCTGTTTCCTTTATCTCGTTCTTCATGCTCTACATCCGCTAGCCATGTTTTTCCTCGTTTTTTTCTAAAGCTCTGTCCACCGGACTCCAACATTCAATCTACTCGATC
The DNA here is from genome assembly GCF_000715545.1 of Opisthorchis viverrini. NCBI lineage: Eukaryota > Metazoa > Platyhelminthes > Trematoda > Opisthorchiida > Opisthorchiidae > Opisthorchis > Opisthorchis viverrini. The sequence goes on along the minus strand of NW_008751684.1, from coordinate 864,967 downwards.
TCGACTTCTTTCATCCGCAAAAACATACCGTGCCAGAGCTCCGGCTAATTTAACTCTCGCTAATTCGGCTGGAATCAATGTTTCACTAAACAACATGCTCCCTAGTGAGATATCACGCAGTGAACTTGCGACCGGAAGCATTCTGCAAAGCGCGATGTACCAAAGTCAAGAACAGGGTGTACGTGATACCATGGCAAACGGTTGGCCTTCAAATGGCTCTCTAATGGAAGAAGAACGTGGATTATCCGAGGACGGCCCTTTGGGCAATCTTGGTTCCACAGCTCTCAGTGACACCTGTGATGAAAAGGAACTGGATCCAACGGCGGATGCTTTGGTATGTCCGTCTGTTCTTCTAAGCTTGCTATTCCCTCTGTTACTAAGCTCTCATACGATTATTATCCGCAGAATGCTTTCTCGAAAGTGACGATTTTCTTTGTGGCCACGTAGATCGGGGAAGTGTGTTTGGAAGCTTACTACCTTGCATCATTGGGATGCTCCTGTAGTTCACGCATTTTGATTAGGTGTAAATAATGTAGCAGTATGAACAGACATTGTGTGACAGGCCTTCCAACCCGAAAACACCGTCCCACACATCTTCCGTACTCCAACAGCAATGTCATGTTTGCGAAAAATTCATATTGACATCGAACGAATTTATACTTCTCCAAAACCTCTCGAAACCTCTTGGCCCTACTGACCAGTAAACTTCACTCTAGTTGAAAGCCTCGGGTGGCCAGTTCCATCTTGTCTGTCGCACTCTAAGCTTACTCCTGAACCGCATAAATGACTTGATGTTTCAAATTTAGTGCTGATTTATCGATATCTGCATTGATGAACCGGATTATTTCTTTCATATCCACAAATGAAATGTCCACTTATTTGCGCTTCCGATTGTAGTATGAAAACAATCAAAAACTGGAAATATGCAGCGCTATGCTCGACTTGGGCGACTGGGTCAATGCACAGGCCATTTTAGATCGCTTTCAAGGTTACTGGAGCACAGGGCACAATCAGCTGTGCAAGTCGATGTGCAACCTTCTGCATTATCTTATTGAGCCGTTATATTCAAAGTAAGTTGTCCATGTCTGACTAACTTGAATACGGTGCTTCTCTTTCGTATGAAACATCTATCGAGCATCGCCAAAGTCTTTCTGTTTTTTTTTGGGTGTCACATCCCAATTGAGCTACCAAGTGTAATCACGGGAAAAACAAAAGCCTGTTTCCTAGCATTCATAGGTGATTGGGATACCAAACTAGTACGGGGTAGAAACTCGGTCCATCCTCAAACGAGCCTTTCATTTTATATTACTTGGAATTGTGTGGATTCTCTATTTTCATTGAATACTATTAACTAATTTTCGCACTTTGAATCAGCCTCTATTCACGTTAACTTGTGTTGAGAAACGCCACTTTACTTTGGCAAACCCAATTATGTGCGCTGACCAAAGCAAAAATGTTTCAAGCTTCTTTTTTCGCCAATGAACCAGGTAAACACAAGTGCACTGCTGTGACGTACCATCTAGCATAAATTTCGTGTGAAAAGTGTTGCTGGCTGTTATTTGTACAGATAATCAACAACGTAAAAAGTTCATTTGAGAGATTGTGACGAATTTTCAGTATGATTTGGCACTTCTCTTGGTGCACGTTTTAGTGCCGGGCTTCGTAACAGAAATTCGCTAGTTTTTTGCAAGCGCCATGAAGAATAGTTATTCTCACGACACCTTTCAGGAAATCTAATATTGAATGGGTGTTGAGAAATAGCCGATTAGTTTCCTAAAGGTGTGGAGTACCAGTATAAAAACTCTGGGAGAGAAATGGATAAAGTTCGAGGTATGTCGATTTAGCCCACTTTAATCTTTCTCATCAGATCAGATAGCTTAGTGATGTAGTCTGTATCATGCATTTTTCGGTTTGAACTATTCTAACATGTCATGCCCACCGGGTTTGAGGTCATTTTATACGAAAATCGCCACCGATGAAACGAGTTCACGTTAAAACATCGTTGTTTAGTTTTCCCGGACTGTTTTGCCCTTCTGTCCGTTTTTGTAGCTGGCATCATGTGCAACTATACTGAAACCTTCCACCTGGCGATAAACATGAATACTTGATGGAGATTTACCTGGGGTGCATGACAGTTCAACTAGCCGGCAACAGTTTCACGGTGCTTTCATTTCATAATTCTCTGAATAGCAGATCTCACTTCTGATACCTTGTGTCATCTTTCCTCAGTTCAATAGGTCCTTCAATGAATACAATCTGCCCTTGATTATATGTTATCGGAAAACCCATAACTCATGTGATTTGCTTCTCTTATTATAGAACTTGCCCACTGCCTTCTTGCTTGCAACGCACACGTTTTCGTCCCTCCGCGAGACCTTTTCTCTCTCGCCATGGTTCGATTCATCATTCGGTTGAATCGAGTACGCAGGAATCTAGCAGTACTTGTCTTCTTCAACCAGTAGACGATTTTGGAAAGTTAGCTCGCATCGTCCTTCCAGTCGCTATGTACCTCGGCCCGAACATGTCCACAGATGTCCCTCTCATGGTAAAATTCTGCAGACTGGGCTACGCATACCTCTCTAATCAGGTAAACAGTTTGTTGCAAGGACTATTCATGATTCATATCCCACGGTTTTAAAGAGCTGTTAATATCTTTCTACCATGGTGCCGACTTCCAACTATCTCCCTCGTCTGAGTATCTTCATCCACTTTTTCAATTTTCACTCGCTTCTGTCTATAGCGAAGCTAATATAAGTTTCAAGCTCGAATTTAACATCAGTATGCAGTAGCTCCCTACGAGCTAGCAGGTTGATAGCGGTCGATCTGCGTTGTAAGTAGCGCCTTCATTGAACGACAGTGTGAACGGTTATCCGACATCACAGGGCCCTTAATATTACGACACCCTTGAGAAGTCCATGAACTTCATATGACTTCAACAACTACGGCCCATGAATATCTCTTATTTGCTTCAACCTAGTATTTCCCATTTTATCAAGCCTTTCTGCTATGGTCCCACTATCTCGGCTTAGTAGCTAACTTTGTCTGGGCAGTTGTATAAGTTTCGGTGGTTTGGCTGGAGGTAAGATTACCTCTCGGAGGCAACTTCTCTGCCAATCTCCGACACATATGGCACTGGTGTGATGTCAGTACTTCTGTCAAGAGCAGAGTATACACTCCGACGGTGTGATTCACTCTAACTTATGAATAAACACGTGGCTCCTTGCTCGCAGGGATGTACGAAAGCCGTCAGCGTTAGACGTTCACTGTCCCCGAACCATTGGAAGGGTCTGGTGAGAACGTCCGATTAGCATTGCTGAGGTACAGTAGATGGATTTGAGAAAATGAACTACTTCGCGATGGATTAGCCACTCACCCTTCATAGGTTACACTGGTCAGGACGTGTTCTCCGCATGCCAGAGGAGCGTTTACTGCGCAGAACTATTTTCGCCCGGCTCTTTGCCGACCGAGAATTGACCAGTACATGACCTGGAGACGAAGTATGAAATACTAACCAGTAAACTAAGTGGCGTTGATATGTGCCTCCCTCTCTACGGCGACTTCAGAACTCAACTCATCATTGGTCAATGACGCTGGCTCAATCACTCAGTTAGTGGCGTTCGTGCATCTTCGATGCGTAGCTGCACAGTTTCCAGTTCCTTCAGAGCAGCATACGACGCGTACTAACGGATTATGCAATCACCTCTGTGGCTCTATATCCCACACCCGGTGACCGAAACTGTATCAGCTGGAACCAACGCATCCTTGGTACATGGTTTATAGCTGACCACGTTGCTCGTCTTCATGTCCCGTATGATGCATCATGGTTAGTACAAACCATGTCTACGATACGTCATTCATCTTGTCCCGTTCGGAAATCTAGCTCCTAGCCAGTGTTCCATCCGCGTCATCCCTATCACACTTCTACACTTTTGCTTTGTAGAATACACGTTCAGGTACCATCGATTCTGTCTATCAGGGGTTTTTCAACCTATTGGACGAAGTCCTATTGCCATCCCTCAGCCTTGTGGATGCGAATTGCTGTCTAGCGGAAGAAATTTGGCAAATGATGCGTTTTTTGCCGTATGATCACAGGTTGGTTGCTCTTTTCTGTCCACTTTTGTTTGTCGTAGCCTCTCTGTAACTCGCTAAGTCAATTCACCCTAGTCTGATTTTATTTTGACTGCAACCAGCCTTATTGGAACCCCCCCCCCTCGCATATATGTTTGTTGCACCTCGCTTGCCGCAACATAAGCTATGGCAACTTGACATAACCTGATCCCCCCCTCGCAGTTTGGTGCACCTCGCTTGCCGCAACATAAGCTATGGCAACTTGACATAACCTGATCCTCACTACGTGGACATTGGATTGTACTGTGCGCAACAGACCTCGTGACTTCATCACTCTCGCATCAACTACACACTCCACTTCAGCTGATCTTCACATTTCGTGCTGCTTAACCCAGGGTGTCACATTTCCTCAGGTCACGTGCATTATTAACTGTACCAACTACGTCAATAGGTTCTGTCGAACCACGGTCGCTGAACGGACTTGCGGGTATTAGTTCAACGTGGCAGACTTCTGAGATGAGGTGCTTTCACATTCCTTTTTCTCCAGCTTTGCTGGTTTGCGAATTCCCGAATGTTTTCACGAGGTGTGTCAGCCTGAATACATACGCATATTCTACAAGCAGCTGTAGATAGATGTGTTTATCCATTTTCAGATATCGACTGTACGGGCAGTGGAAGCACATGACAGCACAAAGTGAACCACGAATCGTACGGAAGAAAGCTCAGGTTTTGGTGTGCGCCAAAGCAATCATGAAGTAGGTTACGCCTACTGGTGAAAATCGACCTCCGGTCCAAGTATCTTATTTCCACTTCCGTCTTTCCATGCAACTCAGTTTCGTTTACCCTGCTGTTGGTTCGGTCCAGTGAATTTAGAGGGCGTATACTACTCATAATCTTTTGGTAAAAATGTCACAGCCTAGGTTGCATCAAAATAACCAGTCTATTGTAATTGCTTTGCTGGACTTGAAATATTTCCCGCCTGACGATTAATTTCACTTCTGGTGATAGCTCTCCTCGATGTTCCGCTGTTTATGGTGAACCTACATCGATGTTCGTCACATCGGGTAATGTCATTTAGGATATTTCCTCTTGTTTTATCCTTTTCGTTTGCTGCTGAACCAATTGCNTGTCACTCTGTCAGTCTGGTTGAACTACTACCAGGTTGTTGGTTGCGTAATTTTCTCTGGCTGCAACACAAGTAGTAATAGGTTAATAGTGTTTTTTTGTGCATTTCACAGTTTTGATGAATTATTTGGTCGTAAACTTGTCACCAGTATTGAAATTGTGCGTATGAACCGCCTACCTCAAGGCTGTGTACGTGACCGCTTGAAAATTTCCATAGATAATCATTGAGAAACCAGTTCACAATCTGCTGAAATGCTCATCACGACTATGCACTTCCGGAAGCGAATTTTTTTTCGGCGAAATAGAATATATTAAAGAACCATTTCCTGCCTAAACCGAGCATATCTTTGGAGTACTGCATATTGCTCCTTCCTACGCGTGGTCCTTGATGTCGCGTGACGGTTTGGCGTGATCCACTGGGGTTTGTCTCAGGATACCTCATAGTTTCACATTAACTTGGCTAATTGTCCGAGTTCTTGCGAACAACATTCTTATCCTCCGGGTTGGTTGTGCCCAACGATTTGGTTCAGAATAATCCTTACATTGTCGATAGCAAACTTAGTACTGTCGGTGATGATTGGGCTTGAGAGACCTGGCTGTATTTTATCCCTTGTACCCCCACAGGTCACATGATAACTACACGCTGCTAAGAGGCCATGTCGGAACCATTTTTTCTATTGTTCTTCATCTTTTTGTGTCGTGTTTTCATGGCCCGTTAAACCATACATTGGCAGCTTACTACAGGATAATCAGCTCCTATCGTAATTATTCATCTGGAATGTATAACTACCGTTCTTTACCTAACCACCGGTCTGACGACGGGTTGTGCTGCATCCATTTAACGGAACTTCTAGCACCCTGTACAGCGGCAGTAATTCTCAGTTACTTCAATGGTTTACGATCCCCTGTGATATTCCTGTGAATTAGTGTGTACGCACTCGAACTCAATAAATTCTCGCCGAAAAAGGTCATTTCTTTACGTTTATGTGATGAAAAAGTACATCGAATGAGCGAAGTCAAATTTTCACGTGCTGGTGGCTCATCAGCAAATTGAATGACCCCGTCTCGAACGAATCGATCGCAATCCATTTGTCATTTATTTAGTTGGTTTGTATGCATTTAAATTGTGATCAAATGATGTGTTCCGGTCCATACGGTTCGCACTGAAAGAGGCTTCCCAGATGTCCAGGATAGTTTGTTTTGATTCCACTGTTAATAGTATCATCCATAGGGTCAACTGGCAAGTGGCGCCCCCACAAAAATGGTTTCTCAGTACGTCGATATGATTTATCTTCTCACTGTATCCTTCGGTTGACTAGGTGCACACCTGACGAAAGACTGCTGGTGCAGTCTCCTTGCACTATTTGCCTCACCATGTTTCATCACAGCCACACTCCTCATGTACATCCTACTCTCTTTCTTCGTGTTTGTCAGACGCCTGAGCAAAGAAAATGTCAAGCCAATGGGACGACAGTTGGGCAAGCTGTCTCACGGCAATCCGGGACTGCTTTTCGACCATGTGAGTTCACACAGCTGTGTATTTGTAGTCTGATGATGTTGAAACCAGGCTGTCTGGTTTTTACTTTCTGACGGTCAGCCCGACTCCCGTGCTCAAAAAAAGCAATTCCCAATGTGCCTTGTGCATTTTTTTGGTATTTGATGGTCTTCATACTGACTGGCATATGGAACGAACGTCACGTGTGTTGCTGATGTTCTCGCCAAAGGCACGCATGACTGCCTTCCTTCAGTTTGCATTTCTTCTCGTAGTTTGTATTCGGTTTGATATAAAAGTTCTGGAAACATCCGTTATTCTCCTGAATTCTGATAGGTGGCGAATGATTCCCCCTCTGCTTCCAACGGGTCTCGTACCTGCTTTGCATTGAAGGGACGTTGCAGTTACACACATAGTTCTCCAAGTACAACTTAACATGAGTGAACACCGTTATACGAGCAGTCCTGCTCGCCACAGTTCTATCGTCAATAGCCCTTGTTTAGCTATTCGTCTGGGTACTAATTTCGGACGATGAAGTTGACCTATGGTATCACAGTAAATTAAGTCCGATAATCTTACCTGACTCTGAATCATGTAGACAGTCAGCGGTACTAAACCTTCTCACATTGCAACATGAGATTTTTCATGTCTTGATGAATTCCTCAGAGTAACTCAGTGTAAGCTCGACGTAGAATCTCTTTTAGAATTCTGTCGTTTTAACTTTTCTATCGAATTATCTCAATGATTTCATCAAGTACTCCAAAAAAACTCAGAACTCCTTAAACTTGAAAAACGTAGAGTGGCGCTTTTTCCCCAACGTAGGTTGTATTACACCCCGGAGGAATAGTATATTATCATAATTTGGTTCATTGGACAACTCTTTTTGTTCTGAACTGCCCACCAGATATATTTTTTCTGATGCCCATAACCCGTACAACAAACTCAACAGCCTTCGCACCCTCAGCTGTTCCCACGAATCCACATCAGTCCACTTGTGTGCCATGTGTTGAGTTCTTTCTTAGAAAACCTGAGACTTTACTAAACGCTTTGTTTGTTTAATTGTCACCCTTCCATGTTCATACTTTCATTAGGTTTTGAGCACGGTGCAGCTGTATACCAATCTGATTGGCCCAGTTGTGGAAGCTCTGAAATATGTGAGCAGTTTGGGCTACGATGTACTCACCTGTGAGTTTTCATCACCTTCCATGTGGTTTTTTCTTGCGCTGCGCTTTTTCCGTTTAGCACAAAATTTCGGAATGCGTCACTGGCCATCTCTAGTTTGACCACAATGTTACTGACAGACTGCCTTTACTACCATATTTCCTTCTCTTCATAATTCCAGTTTACTATTTTCAGTTCCATAAAAACTCATTGTCGATCCTTTTAATCTTCTGCTCTTGTCTTCATATCAGTCCATATCGGTAATCCATACGGGAGCAAGTGAACAGCTCTGTCCCTTTTCCGAGGTGGTTGGTGATTCACGAACCCACTCTCTTTTTCAAGGTTTCGTGAGAATTCTTTCAGTGGCGCACTTATTACACTGAACAATTGTGAGCAGAATATAACCACGCTGAACAGCCTCTATCATTTTCAACTGTGTTCAGATAATTTAAAAGTGATTGGTTCGACTGGTCCGTAGCTTAACCGTTCATTCATGTCAGTTACCATATTACGATCACTCTCAGTGAGAAAGAATGAGCTGCGCATCTATGTTGACCATGAACAGCAGTCATCCGTATGACCCGGAAACGGCGTTATCCAGTTTGCTGATTTAATGATTCCGCGTATAACACCTAAAGACATATCAACAACCATGATTTTTAAACGCCGTGTTTTCAATTGCATTCTGGTGTCACATCTCCAATCAGTTGCAAGACCTTGGGACAGTGAAATTCTTGCGAGGGTCGTATTTATTCCAGTGTCTTCGCCGCAGGACAACATAGAAATACAATCCACATGTTTGTGTTGCGAAATTGCTACGTTTTGGAGCCTCGCTTCATAATCGTGGGATAACTTTTTCGAGCACTTTTCGATTTAGGTCAAACTCTTACGAAAGCCGCAGGTCTGAAATGAGATATTACTAAATGGTCAAGTGTAACTCTCCTTTAATAACCAGGACCGGCTCATAATGTCATGAAGAATTGGACTTACCTATCCCTTCCATACGTAGCAGTTGCAATAGAGGCGCTTGTATTACGTGTATGCTGTTTTGTAGATACTTTCTTGTTTGCCCACTTTCGGCTATTGTTTAAGGTTTGTATGAGACTGTAGAGCCTCCCGTAGCAGAGCTATCGGGTTCTTGTGTAGGCTGTTAGCCTTTTATTCTGCTTTCCTTTCGTTTCAGTCTGTATCATCGAAGCGTTGGCCGCAGATGAGTCGAAACTGGAAGATCTACAACTCAGTCAAGCACTTCAGGGTAACTTACTAACTATCCATCTCTTAGCTGATCACCTCTTACGTTTCTAAACACCTCAGTTTGCACTTTGGGCTGCTTACGCGTTCTACCCACTTGCTACCTACATGCGTTTAGCAGCATTGATATCAGCACCAACGTTAAACACTGGCGTTTCGCCACAGTTTGATTGTTCCAGTATAGTTGGAAAAGGCTCTATCGCGGATGGAAGAGCTTATTAAGAATGAGATAGTCTATAACTAAGTTACTTGAAACCCGTTCACAGACAGTTCCCCACGATTCGTTTATCCAAGGGTTGCTTGTCTCCCAAATCAGCAACAGGCTTTATGTCCTCCTTTTTGAACCCTTCGGTCACCATTGCTTACCCTTCCGTTTATACTTATCTGAGTTTCCTTGGAAACACAACACTGTCCTCGGTGTGTTCAACAGAGAACTCAGCACCGAATGCATTCGACTAGTGAGGTGCAAACTACTGATACCTGTATTCTATTCCTCCTATGCCATATTCCACTACATACGCAACATGTTTTTTCAACTCCTATGTTGTGCTTCGACATAAGAATTGAAATTTGGCGGCCATAAGTTCCTTTGCATTCTAGAAGTTTGTTCTTCATTTCACGGTTGCCACGTGATAAAATGGTGGTCTGTGTTGCGGCCGATATTGTGGCTAGTGTGTTTTTTGTTGACAACGGTCCTACTTGTTTCTTCGGACGAAAGGGTTAATTGCTTATTCTGCCAGTCATCTTCACACAAGACTCGGCTGACACTGAACTAACGAGGGAAAGCTCAATTTTTCTCAAAACCATGCGCTGACCTCTTTTGGAGGGACTGGTTGAAAGTGAGATCTTCCACCGAATGTCCACACATGAGTAGAACTCAAGCAGGAAATATCTGGGACCCCTTGATCAATACAAACTCGTCCTTGTGATTGTTAATACCTGTTTATCCACAACAATTTAGATTACATGGTTTCGAGAAAGTATGGGGACCAGTCGGTGAATTTATTGTTGGGCAGTGTTTCGCTTCTGACACAAATGCTTCGTCATGCTAAATGGCTAGGTTGCGAAGTTGATCGAGACTTTAGGCAGAAGGAGAACCAGTTGGCTACGTAACAGTTTGCGGACAAGTTATTGTTATTACTGTTATTTTGAAAGTAAACAGAATCCTTTTCTCAAGCTGGTCGACCTCCTAAGTAGTGTACTGATACTATTACCATCAAAGCACTTATTGCTTCAGTTTCTTACTCGTTCGTGCAATTCCTGCTTCGAAGCAATACCATTTTACCCTCAAAGCACTATTGCCTCAAGTTCTTACTCGTTCGTGCAATTCCTGCTTCGAAGCAATACCATTTTACCCGCTAACTTTAGTCTGCGTTCCTCTAATCGGATGCGTCATTGTTTATGTATATGTGGACTAGCTCACTCCCGTTTCAATTAGGATACGGATGACGTCTCTGTTACAGCTTCTTACAGCTCAGTGATTGCATCACTAAATTCTGCCGAGAGGTCCGTGATTCGAACCCAACCTTGAACTCTCAAACAGCCTGGTTTAGGCTTGGGCGAAATGCTACTATCGCAACCCTTGTGGCTCCCACGGTTTACGTAACATCTATACACCGATTGGTGATTGAGCCGTTTGGAAGTGTCGTTTATTTACCTTACTTATTTACATAAGTGTCAACTAGTTACCCAATTACTTGACCAAGTAATTTGTTCACTCGTTCGTTTGTCAATAGTGGTTTGGCTTTTCTACAGTCTTAACCCCAATGGTTATGACGATGATTGCTCGTGCCGGTAATCTGTTCGGACAAAATTCATTCTTAGTCGGCGAGCGGACGGTTTTTTCTGGATTAGTTGACAGCTTTGGCAACTTCCCTACGGATCCAATGAAAAATAGCCTTTTTCTTCTTTGTGTACTGTGAAAACTGAGCTCTGCATAAATCATTCTTGTTTTTCGGTTGCGTGGGATACTTTTGTTCGCAAAAATTACGCACATGTTGTGGTTCGTATTAGATAGCGGTGGACCTTTGTAAAAAGTAATCAGCCACTTTGTTCTGCGCTGGCAAACGTGAATGGCGGCTTCTTAACTTGTATCCGTGCTTTTCACCTCTCAGCCCTGTCTTCATTCACCGGACTGTTGTGTAAAAAATACCAGTTTGATCTCTCTGGTCTCCTCCATTACGTTCTGAATCAACTCAAGATGGGAAAGAGGTAAGCAATCGTCCATTTGCTTTCGACTATAAATTTCGCTCTTGGCCATCCGAAATGAACATATTGTCGCTGGCGGGAGGTGCGTATAATTTTTGTGGGGGAAAACAAGTTATGCATAAATTTGCGATGAAGCTTTTCGATATGCTTATTTCTAAATTGCATTTGATGGGAACCAAGTGAGCTTGGTGCGATTGACGCTCTCCTGTCGAACTAAACAAGGACTCTTGGTCGTCTTTAGTTCCATTCTTATTAGATACTTCTTTTTCCCTCTGTTCTATCGGATTTCAGATGTCAGTTTATGCTATGGGCGAATTCCCTCTCCTCTATGAATACCTAGCCTTGTGGTTGCTATAGCTCTCCGTCTCTGACTTGCACTCAGTTCAGTGAACCTGTCTTCTCAAAAGCCGCACTAACTGACAATCAAGGATGTCGCTTTCCTGACCGGCACTAGCAAACGGTGGTCTAGTGGACAGACACTAGGTTCGCTACTTGTGTGTGGCAGCCAGTCCTCTTCGTACACTCCATCGTGGCTGCTTCATATCGTGTTGGCTGTCTGTTACTCTGGGGTTCTGCCCGTATAGTTCGATTTTCATTTCATTGTAAGTCTTGAGGTTCCCAGGGCGAATATTTTTCAATCAGTTCCAGTAAGCAAGTTGTTGCTGAGATCTTCTGAATCGCCACGAAGTACGCTGTTCTTTGCAACTTTTGTCCGTTTCGTTTCGTTCATATGGGTAACAGGTGATAATCAATGGCGACTTCTACCTCTTTGGAGGCGATGAATAAAATTATGAGGACGTCGAGATTTGGAACCTGAAAACATTTTTGAGAAAACTACCTACCCGGTTGATGAATTCTGGGCTGTTTCTGCTGTTTTCTGGCGGGCGATGGACTTTCGCTCGGTCACTGTTGCCTGTTTTCAGGAACGGACAATGTTCCGTTTTAGTTCGATGCTTACTTTCCCAAATGGGAGCTCCTCCCGCGGGTTGTTACAATACTGACCGATGCTGATTGTGTGCGACCCAGGTTGTGGTGCGGGCGTGTTTATATATATATATATATATATATATATATGGTGAGAAGCACGTGTTTTGAGGACTGGTGTGGAGCTGGGCAGATCTAGCGTGCTCACAAGACGTTTCTATCGTCGAATAACAAGGTCAGGACGCTTTCAGCTCTAAGTACAGCAGTGGTCCGATGTTGCTTCGGTTGGAGTTTGTTAGATGGCGCTTCTGGTGCATTTATTTTAACAGGTCTCCTCAGGAATCAGATCCCCATAGTTGTATCGTGTCAGCTTGTTCAGCTGTCTAGCGAAGTCGTAGTGCAGCCAACCGAAATGCATAGAGCTCGTCATTGGCGGCAGTTTGAATTTGCAAGAAATTAACCATGAAGTCTACATGCCGACCAAATAACCGGGACGCATCTGTCATCCAATGTTGTATTTCGCGAAGAAAACAGCTATGTAGTGTGATTAGGAAGATTACTCTGGAATAGCGGGTGCAAAACCTGGATCGTACACTGACTTCATCGTATGGTGGAACTACAGGTCAAATGGAACCATGTTCCCCAGTCAGTTCTTAGCGTTCAAACGAAGTCAGTTGGCGTTTGTTGGTTTACACTGATAGTTTGTTATCTTTCATCCCGTTTCAGCTATGACTTGCAGATTTTACGTGAAGTCCTTCATCGAATGTCCGGAATCGATATATCCGAGGAAATGACTGATGAACAGCTGGAATCCATGTCCGGTGGAGAACTGCTTCTTCAAGAAGGTGGCTACTATGCGCAGATTCGGAACACTCGGAAGAACGCTACCCGCCTGAAAGAGGCGCTTATTGAACATAATCTAATTATGCCTTTCATTTTCCTTATGGCTCAGCAAAGAGATGCTGTAGTTTTCTTGGATGACCCTACTCGCCACGTGAAGCTAGCCGGGCGTCTGTACGACCAGGTCAGTTTTTATTTTTACGCGTGACTACCAGTATGTGTGATAGCTAGTAGTACAAATTAGTCGATTCGTGCGGTAATTTTTTTCACTTCGGGAACATGTAGAAGGTGGTGTAAATCTACACTCTGGATACGTATTATTTGCACCTGCTTTCGGTTTTCAGGCGTTTCTGTGTAGTCAAACCAGGCTTGTTTCGTAGAACTGCCATCATCCATGTCAGCTTCTGGTGTACTCCTCTAAGGTGCCAGGCACAGATAGATGTCTGGTCGTCATTGCTCTCCTGTTATCGGCTGAGAGAACATTAACGTCAACTAGGCTTTTTTCAACTGGAATAGGACATGCCAATCTCTATACCGAGGAATTGGGTACCAGTAGTCGTACCGTTCCCGCTGAGTTGATCTATCCAAACAACCGAAAGGTGTAACAGTTGTGTGCGTTGTAGGAGTCCCGATACTTACACGGACTGACTATATCTCCCACAAAATGAAGTAGAACCCTCGGTACAAGGTCATAGTCATCTTTTTGTCTTAGAAATTTTCTCTATGCACTATCAGATTTACCTTATAAGGGAAAAGACACCTAGAAGTTTCCCTTTTTCATTTCCATTTCTTGAGGTGGCGTAGCTTTTACCCGTATACTTGTGTTTCAAGTCCCAGTCGCTTACAGCTACCCTCAGTTCAGCAAAGCCAAATTTCACTTGTACCTGTTCACACCTTACTGCCGGGAAGTCTACTGTTCGACCGGAACAGAAAGTAACTCCCTTAGTGTGAAACCACGGCAGTTCGAAACATGACATATTCACCTCATTTTTGGTTACCGCAATCATAGATCGGCGGACATCTTTTTGATCACAGGCACTAGGTGAATTTGACGTCGTCGTTTACCGTTATACTCATTCATCGGTACTAATATGCTCCATGGTTTGCTGAAGCTGCAATCATCAGTCGGTTATAGTCTTCCTAGTGTGTCCAGATGGGCCTCGATGGGCACTTGGCACGAATTTCGAAGCATCTTGGGTAGCCACTCTTCTCTTCGATAACTCTGTATTGTCAGCATCTTCGTACCGTTTTCGTGATACAAATTGGCATTCCACCCTCCAAATAGCATAAAAGCCTTGCATTCTCCCGGTGCTAGTGATCAATAGGTCAGAACGATTCAACCCAGCCTTACTCCCATGTCCACTTTCTGTGTACTCATCACAGTGTCAGGGCACTTTGGTTCAGTTCATCACCTTCCTGGGACTACAGTTGACACGCGACGAGATGAGCACACAGTGTTTACCAATTGAACGAATGATGGGAGAGTTCCATGTGCCGGCGGACACGGCGTTCTGTCTCCATCGAAGTCTCTTCGAGCAGAAAGTTGCTGTGAGTTCAATTGTTCATTTCATCCCCTGGCACCATCCGTTACCCTTTTTTCACCTCACCGAGCCACTTCTGATTTATCAGAAGATAGAAGAGTGTGAGCATATCAAAGTGCTAATCAGCCGCTCGCGGCTGAACGGTTAGTTGTTCAAACTAGTAGCTAGGATGTTGGACGCTGGAAACTCCAAAGAGTTTGATCAGATGCTCACTGTTGATGTTTACCAATAGGGTGAAACAGCTGTACAGTACTTCCCGATTTTTCAGCATAGATTGGCTTCACCTATAAGACGAAACCTCAACCGAAAATGATTGGCTCTCACTATACCATCACTTTGAACAGAGTCATGGTACCTTTGGCTTTTTTAGGCAACACATCCACACCTGAGTTGAACGAGTGGTACAATTACGCTCCTGTTTCTATTCAAATTGGAAATTTCAGGGCAGTGGACTGCCGAATTGTGTGTTATAAAAGTAATTGTGTCTGTTGTTGTCGGCAACAATTTAATTTACCATTAAGTCAGGTGTATTGCCTCAAGTGTACTGCGTCACTCCTTCTGTGCTGAACTTGATGAGGGCGGAAATCCAGAACTACCTGTGTAACGGTGGATACTACTGATGGGGAATGGGAGTAGAATGTGACTTTTTGTGACTCCGCCTTAGTCTTATTGAAGGTGCGATGTATTACGGAATTCGTGGAACTGCTTTGCAACATTCGTTTACAGTTGCGTGATAGTCAGTCAATATCCAGGAAAGTTCACGATGGGTATTGGGTTTTTTATAAACAAGGTCCTATAGTCTGTGACTTTTTAGTTGCTATTTTCTTGTGAACAACTCCGCGGCGAAGGACTTTCCTCTTTTCACCTGTAGTGCCAGACGAATTTCATTCGAAGTCTACTAGGCATAGTTCCATATAGGGTGTGTGGGTTTTCAAATTTTTTCTCAAGTTGAGGGAGGCTTGGTTGTGTTATGACTGTCGTCCTACCAACTTTTGACGAGGTTCAAGACAACCTCATTCCATCCACCTAGTCGGAGGGAGTTGTGTCTATTCCCTTTCG
Source organism: Opisthorchis viverrini (assembly GCF_000715545.1). Classification (NCBI taxonomy): domain Eukaryota; kingdom Metazoa; phylum Platyhelminthes; class Trematoda; order Opisthorchiida; family Opisthorchiidae; genus Opisthorchis; species Opisthorchis viverrini. The sequence continues at coordinate 849,298 of NW_008751684.1, read as the reverse complement.
CTCGTCTGTTAGGCAAGTCGTTTCTGAACTGGGTTCTATTTCCTCTGTGCTAGTGATGGTGGGGAACGTTATTCAGAATCCGACATCCATTCAAACTCTTGTGCGATTTTGCTATCTTGAAGGTGGTTCCTTGGCTCTTTGCGTGATTTATACTTCCTTACCACATGCGGAAAATATTATGAACATGTGATTAGTGACAATGTTTGTCACTCACATGATGATCGTACGCGACATATAGGATTTCAGACTTTCTGATCTCATTTTGGGGCTAGTAACCTGCACACCAAAGTATCTCAGTTCTCCGTTACTTGTCGGTCCTATAGTAGGTTTAAGTTCTTTCTTTCGTTGGCACGAAAGCGCTCACATATTGCTTGCGAGCTGTGCTCATCAGTTGAAACTGACAGGTGGTGTTATCGGATCCAACATACCATTCATGTGGGGACTGTTTACATTCCTATTTCAATTCTATCTTGTCGTTGCTCGGAGCACCCACCTAATTGCGTCGAATGATGTATCGCGCCGCATGTCAGCTTTGCACTGAAAAGGTGATACAGCCGAATGTTTATCATTTTTCGATGATATATCAGGTGTTCTGACTGATTTTTTTAATCATCGCAGATGGTGGTTCGTATATGTCAGCTGAGTGATTGTTTTGTTCGGACAGTTCCAATTAAACCTGCCCTCGGTATTCGTTAAAATGAACACAGATGTGTTTATCCAAACTTGTCAGAGTGCATGGAATTAATTTTGTTTTACCTCGCTTGCACTGCTTGGTGCTTCGCACCCCTCACTGTGTATCGTGTTGCCTCCATTCTACGATGTTGTCATCTCTTAACTCTTCCCTTCACCTATTCGTTGTAAAAGTTGGAACTGAAGGTCAGACTGGAATCGTTAAAGAGTGGCGAATCCTCCAAATTGTCTTCGAAGGTGAGTACCTTCAATTCACATTCGCTCTTTTGTTGTTATCCTTCTTTCTCCTGTGCGACCAACAGTGGAACTCAACTTTTCAGTGTATTTGTTTGTGTGCACGCGCTATAGCCTTGTGATAATTCTGCGTTTTCATTCACATCAGACTAGTGGAGAAAATGAGACCTTTGCGAATCTAGAAATGTCGCTAGTCGATATCGGCCAACTTCTTTACCCTTGCTGGTGTGATGGATTGTTGAAGACTGCGTTATTGTTTCGCTTTATTGGACTTAGCTGGTCTGATCGTTCTTCTCACTAGATTGGTTGGTATGAGCCGGACGTAACTTGTAATTCATTCGTCGCTACATTCACTCCTACTCCTTACGTTGCAATTGTCTATTCCAATGACGGTGATTTGGTCTGAGGGTTTTCAAACGAAAACCCGGTAATCAAGGCCGCCGATGAGCTTTTCGGAACTGTACAGTATGATTAGCGTCAGGGAATATACCGATGGTGTTTGCGCAGCAACCCTCGTAAATTTGGGTAAAAGACAATCTTACGGACTAGTTGTCGTACTCCTACCAGTGGAATGAAACTCCGATTGCAGGCTGTTTATCGTTCTCTCGTAGGCCTTATAATGCTGGGGTTCAGTCAGGCATGTTCTATTGAGTGGCGTCCACACGGTTTGTGTTATATTGGGTATACACTTTCCTAACGGATCTAATCTTGACCCTAAAGTTTCCGAAAATGTATTTACGGTGAAGAGTGGACCCTAATCCCAGAAGTTTGTTTCTGAAAAATACAAACAGGAATTTCACGTCGAATAGTTGGAATTGAAAGCGAACCACGCAAGACTTCTGCAAATGGAGCGGATTGTAGACTTTATACGCCTGTGTCATCTAGGCTTGTTTGAATGCATGACATAATTACTACTATATTGAAAATAGTGCCACGGACCTAGAGTCACCAAATGCGGTGCCCTTACTGCAGAGTTTGTTCACTAGAGCAAGCCAACATGTGAAAATTGCGTACCACTTTTTCACTTGAAACTTGGTCTCCAACATCACATGTACGAGTATTATAGGATGGAATAGGAGGGTTGGCGAAATCACGACTTCTATCAAGTTGTATGGACTGGGAGAGCACTTGCTTGAACTAATTTACCCGGGTGTCCATAGTCTGTATGTCCGAGCAAGCTGGCATACGCGCGCTTGAGAAGATATAGTTGTTCAGGTGTAGGGTTATTTCGGTGCTCCAGCGTTGACATACTGAACGCACCGCCGCGAAATGAGCATACGTTCTCAAGTGTTTTCATTCGACCACTAGTTCTAGCTGTGAATGGCGCAGTCGCTTGTGCCAGAATTCTAAATCCTTGAAGTGCTCAAGCTTGTGAACCGACCCTTTCTTCGTTTCAGATTAGGTACCCAATTCTCACCATGTTCGTGACTGTATCAGCTCCTGGAAATTTCAGGTACTTCTCACTCCCCAGCATTGGGTGGCAGGTATAAGGTTTTCGAATGGGTCGACCCCTAGTTTATGTGGACGACAATGCCATCGGGCTTTTGGTTACCGCGTCAAAGTGTGAACCTATCTTGTACAGCTGGACTGGTGAGCTCATTTTTATCACGCTACTGACTTCAACATTGTTTGTTTCTTGGATCCCTTTTTCCCACCACCCCAGGCCTTGTTTGCCGCGATTTCCCAACAAATCTGCGCCGAGATCGCCTCAGCTATTCGTCCACTTTATCCGTCGCGTGTTTGGGACGAGCTGGGCACAAACTTTTTCGTCACATTCTGGAGTTTGCAGTCGAGCGACTTGGTTGTCCCGGAAGCTGCATATCACCGCCAAATGCAACAGTTGCGTGAACAGATGCAACAAATCGAGATTACGCAGAGCGGTTGGGTAAGTCGTTCCACCCCATAAACAACTAGTCTGCGTGGTTTTGGTCGCGTTTTTGGTCATTTAAAAAATTACTTTGTCACACCAGACCAAACACAAGCAACGCATATATAATATCTGGGCCTGGTCATCACTCTTTTTTTACTGTCTTCGTGGCAGACAGTTTATGTCCGAAGAACCGTCTGGTTTCATTATATGTCCTCGCGTCTGTTTCTCAGGGTTTACCGAGGATGGTTATTCTGATTGACTTTATTAATTCACTTCCCCTATTTTCAACACTTGAACAAAAAGTAAACTTCCATTTTCAAAACAATGCGTATGGGAGCTGGCGATAAAAACAACATGGGCATCACTTGGCAACAAACAGCTTTTTTCTTCCTGGAAGAGGGGTCATGCCAACGACGCCCGAACATCATGCAGTTTCCTTTCATTCTCCACCAACTGGTCGTGCTTTTCTCGCCCGTGTCACTTGTATGAAGGTCTCATTAGAGCCGCTCACATATGCCAATCCTCTCTTCTTGGGCGTTGTTTTGTCGTGAATAAGATATTTCACAGCATTGTGCAGTTGTGTCAACAACTGAACACCTTCGTCAAACAAATTCACACTAGTTGACGACCTGTAGGTGGTTGAATTGTTTGTTGCGTTCGCTCACCTCGCATATCAAATGTCCGGAGTTCATACCCCGGTATGACCAACGGTATGCATTGCTGATGAGCCATGATACATCATCATTGTCAGCTGTAGTAACCGCGTACTCGTCGTACAGTGGTTGTAGCTGCCGCAGTTTCGTTCACCGATGACTTTGGGATGAGGGGTAGGTAGCTGCGCATTTCAGGAGGGAGCTGATAAATTGGTGCATAAATCCAGGACTGTCAGTGGGCTGTCGAGTGGGGGAGTGGGAGTGGATAAGGAGCTATGCATTGGAGGCAATAGCTTGGATGCACGAGTGCTATTGAGGACGCGATTGGACCATGTCTGACAATGTCTCTAACCATTGATGTGGCCCGTCTCGGGGTCCCCATCCAGGAAGATGGCAGTGGCCAGCACAGCTGTTTGCTAGTGATGGCTTTCATACTTCTCAGCCAAGTCATTGTTTGACCGCCCCTGGCTCTCTTCCACCCTTCACGTGGTTGTGCGAAAAGAGCCCTTCGAGGAAGTCGGTCGACTGGCAAACGCAGCACGTGGCCAAGCCAGCGCAACCTGTGCAGTGTGATCAGTTCGTACAAGCGAAATTCGATTCCACTACTTCCCCCTTAGTGTGGACCAGGAGAGAAGGAGGACTGTTCACACGATTGTGATGTGAACGCGAATTCCCACACTCTGTTGCTCGGTCACGTGGTGACATTGTGCTATACTTGAGCCGACCAGCTCTATTACAACATTCGATTATTTGTTGCCTGACACTGACCATCGTTTGCGGTCGAAACGTCCAGCAATTTTTAATTTACTCAGCGTGCGGTCACTAAATTTTTCACTTTCAATATCGTTACGAAGTTGCGGAGCCGATCACTTTGGTCTTCTCCAGCACCTTTCTACTGTTGTGTTGTTTGCCACGTTAACTTCACTCATGCTCTAGTTAGCACCTCAATGATCCTCTTCGGGGGGGGGGGCTTTCACATACTCCCACCTGTTGTTATCTCATAGCTTACTGGAGTGAAGTTTATTTCCGTTATTTTCATTCTTACTTCTCTTGCGTTCTTGGGAGAAATTTTTTTCAGTTATGGCATTCCTACCCCTTCTACTCAGTAGTTGTGTTCGTTGTGTTCATCCACTTCTTTCCCCTATTGTTCACCACAATCCCCTCTCCAGACATCAGTGCGGAAGAAACGCGAGATAGAACGTCTCCAAGGTTTGATTGACAAGTTGGCGGCAGAGCAGACTGAACGACATGAGCATGTAGCCCGCGTCAGAGCCTGGCTTTTGGCCGAACGTGACAGCTGGTTCCAAACGCGTATGGTTACAAAGATGGATACAATTACACAGTTCTTGCAGTTGTGCATCTATCCGCGCGTCTGTTTCACTGCGGCGGATGCAATCTATGTGGCTCAATTCATCCATGTGTTACATCAGCTCAAAACATCTCGTTTTTCCACACTTATATGTTTGGATCGCGTGAGTACTTTTCTCGAAATTCGCATGGTTTGATGACTGTTGGTTTAGACCATTTAACTTGTTCATATTTTACCGCAGTTTCCTCACACAGTGATGCCAGAGCTCACAGGCGTTTGCATGTTTAGGATTCTCGTCTATTCATTTTTGGCGGAACGTGATCCGGAGGAAATGAAGATTTCACTCCTTTCCGGCCTTCAATCATCCCTACCTGGCTGACCGCTATCCGCCGTTGCACGCACGACTCCAATGAGCGGGCATGTAATGTAGTCATTGTGTCCGACTCTATTAGTGTAGTGGTATTCCGTTTTCCGAAGCATTATTAGGGTTGAATGACTTGCTGATGATATTACGATTTCTTTGTGATGTTGCTGTCTCTGACGATGATTTTATTCAGCTAGATATATCTCTAAAGTCTATTTTCACACCAGTTGTTCAAGTACAGGCATGTCGGTGACCAAAAAGGGTCAGGTTATCGTTTTCTTACCGGTGGCAGGACGAAGGAAAGTCGTTGCAGCCACTGCTCACCAGTGTCCAGTATTTGCGTGGAATTATCGAAACCGTGCCAGTATAGCTCCAATAGGTGGCAGAATGCATGGGGGGAATGTGTGTGACTCAAGACGATGTCCAACAAGAAGTTGTGTGTATTGTTTTACCGTTTTTTTCCGGGGAATCGCTCTCCGTATATTGCTTGTACTAAGGATAGGTTCATGAATAAGGCGGTCTTCCACCCCAGTGTCCATAACTGACTTCAACTAAGTGTTTACTCACGTCACAACCCTGCTAAACATACTAAAATTGCTTTGTTTATCTTTTCTGACGAGTCTTTGTTTTCGTCCCCTAGTGTTAACCGCGTAGTGCAGGTCGATAACGAAATGTTTCTTTTGTCATTTCAAACCTCTACAGATTTTCAATGATATAACACTTCCCACCAGCATGTGTACGGAAGACGAGGCTCATCGATACGGTCGTTTCTTATGCGCAGTCCTTGAATTGGTCATGCGTTGGCACTCAAGTGAAGAAATATTCAACCAGGAATGTGGTCAATATCCGGGCTTTGTGACTGTTTTTCGCAAGGTAAACCATATAATTAATCTATACTATGCAGATACTCCATCACCCCTTTTAATCTCGAGTGATGTGGCAGTGTTCAGCCTGTCCCCGTTCGTTCCAAAAAGTCTAGCAGTCGATTTACTGATGCCCTTGGCTACTTGTACCTTTTGCACACTAGGACGTACTGTCATTGTTTATAAGGGGTCTCTACAAAATTCCAAAGATGGCTACTCCGTGACAGTATCAAACTGTCTCGATAGAAACCTGGCAATCAGTAAGTGTCAACTGACCTGAAAGCGGAAAAGTTGTGTAATCAATATTTATGACCACGCACGTCGATATCCTTATCGCTGACCACAAGCGTTCACTGGTCTCCATAACCACCGCGAGTGCCTTTTGTGACTCCACTTTAAGCTCTTAGACCGAATCGCCACCGGTTTCCTATCTGTATGTGATGATTATGACAATTGAATTGAAAAATTGCCGTCTAAGAGGATGTTAACAAACAACTTGGGATATTCCAGTTAAAATTAATCCATAGTTATCTTTGATTAGTTGACGTTCGTGCACCTCACCGCTGTTTATGCTTCGCATACCATTACAAAAATACGGTACGTTAGAGACTCTTCTCCGACTCAGGCTTACCGTCGAGGGAATGGGTAGGTAGGTGTGTCATGTACGTTTTGATCCCACAGATGCCACGTATCTCCCGGCTTCGGTGAATAAAACCTACTTAGGCTAGTCGGATACATTCTTAATTAGCTTTCCAGCTTGTGGGTGTGTTGTAATTTACAGGTACTAGTAAAAAGTCACCCCTCAAAGGGTATCGTTGGGAGGGTCTGCATTCGATCCCAGAATAGTCTAAAATATTTATTCGTGTGGAACTTCTAGACGGTGATATTTCGGCGTGTGTTCGACTGTCAGACTTCATATTCCATTGGACGTCTACAGTTGTTTCTTATCCCCATGATTCTTTGATATTTTTTGCTCTTTGTTTTCATAACTTATTTGCAGGGTTCCGATGCCAATACGAAGGCTGATCAACTTCAGTACGAGAACTATCGGCACGTGGTGCATAAGTGGCATTACCGCATCACCAAAGCCACCGTGGCCTGTTTGGAGTCAGGCAGTTACGTACAAATTCGGAATGCTCTCATTGTGCTCACTAGAATTCTCCCTCAGTATCCGCGAATCCTGCAGTTTGGAAGCGCTGTGGAACGTCGAGTACAGAAGCTGAAGGAGGAGGAGAAAGACCGTCGTCCCGATTTGAAGGTTGGTTTCTTTATTTATCACCTGCCATTTCCAAATTACTGGATTTGCTAGCTATATCACCCTATTTTGGTCAGCATTTACATGCGTTTTGGACACCGCACCTTTCGGAACCCTAAGGCTGATCATTTTGACGGCAGCTTTTGTCCATTATATGACAGATTATCTGGTCAGTTGGTTACGTTTTTTTGCAGGAATCCTTTAGGTTATTGTGCTTATTCCCAGCCTGATACAACCGCAAATTCAAATCTTACATAGTATCGTATGTCCAACACTTGTATTGGTTTCTTGTTAGGCACTCTAGCAGTTAGGGCGGTCATTACAACCAGAGTGCTTTTTACTCAGCCTAGTGCACTTTAAAAAATTTTCATTTATCCGAAATACCTTTTACAACCGTACTGCAGCAGATCGTCACTAACTTCAAATTGCTTCCTGAAACTCTATCGTCAGGCGTAGCTAACTCCCTCAAACAGCCAACCAGCAGTGTGAATACGGAATTAGACACCCATTTTTTATCCATCCCTGAGGGTCAAATGAAGTGCCTTGAGTGGGGCTTCTTCGATGAGGACCGAAAGATTCGGCAACGAGCTCCTTTTAGCCCTAATCCATACTAGACTTTAAAAGCATTCTGGCATGTGTAAGCAGTTGTTATAGTATGGCTTCCAGTGTGGTCCTAATTCAACACTTTATTCTCTTAATGGATGTTCTGTCTTGTGCAGGTTTTTATTCGATATATAGCCCTTAGATAGGTCGTCTCCAATGTTTCGCTTCCCCTCCATTCTCTACATTAGATCCAGACATTTTACCGTGTCTTGTCTTTGGCGCATCAATGTGAAATAATCGTGGGGTCTCGCGCGGTCTTTTTTCACCAGGTTCTGTCAAATCATGCTATAAGTATAGCATGCGACATTCTGTGTGGTGAATCTGAAACTATTCCTTGGTTCTTACACTTTCTGTCATCCTAGAACCCGTTTTATTTTTCTGGGTGGCTACTTGAACTGTCTTAGTGAACTGCTTAATCAACTATTAATGGACTCAGACCAGATGGAGATTGACAGGATTTGCTAAATGCCCTTTCCGAATCTCACGTATTCAACTTTCCGAGTCTTTAGCCCCTAGTTCCAATGAAACGCACTGTCTCCTCTAGCATGGAGAACGGAAAGCCAATTTTCCGAAATTTAAGGTGTTTTGAACTACCCTGCGGTGGGTCCTGAGACGAGAATTCCAGGTTCACACGTCAGGGATAGAAAGACACGTCTGGAAGTTTAATTGGCCCACAATTTCCTGCCGAACGAGCGCTTAACAAGCTGATCCATCAAAGACGCGTAAATTTTTTTTTGTCGTCGACGTCAGATCTAAGCACAACAGAACAGCATATCTGCATGTTTTGTGAACAGTCCAGCTTGGTGCCTATGATAAAGTAGCATACGTGTTCGAGCGGTCTGCAGTGAGCACCGTGCTCCTGATTCCAGCCATAAGGTGGGGAGTAGTACGTGGTGTAGGAAGTACTCCGACTTGCTC
>NW_008751684.1:824007-840295 GCF_000715545.1 Opisthorchis viverrini | reverse complement strand
GATTCCAGCCATAAGGTGGTGAGTAGTACGTCGTGTAGGAAGTACTCCCACTTGCTCTACTCCGGTTTTATGTATCTCGCTACTCCCATCCCTTTTCCAGAAATCGCGGGGTTTTGTTCAAACAGCTTGAGGAAAACCTCGTTACTAGGTGACCATTTCGAGAGATCTATTATTGTACTTTGCGGTGTCTTCCGACATCCAGGTCGGTGTTTTTTGTAACCATACAATGAGCATTGGAAGGTGTTCTAGTATCCTGGCTTTGTGCCACCTATTGAGCGACAAGGGTCGTCGATACTTTAAACGGTTGCTCGGAATTTCATCCCTTGTGTTTTTGACGTATACTTATCTTCTAAGTGAACTTTTTTTACCTGTGCAGCTTGTGCTATTTTACCGTAGGATTCAATTTGATTCATCTCTCTCATTCTGTCTTCTTAGGCACTGGCATTCAGCTATGCTGGTTTGCTTCATCCAAGGAAGGCGAAATGGGTGGGCGAGGAGGAATTTCACCTGAAAGAGAACAAACCTACGCGGCCGGACCCCATATCATCACTACATGGAAGCAGTGGTACTAGTCATAGTTCTTCGAATCTCAGTCGATCTGTTCTTGCTGTGGATCGAGCACATAACATGCCCCGGACGCAAGGCCACGTGCCCACTAAGGCGGTTGACGTTAATCACGATTCTTCTCCGGTTCGGCGGTCTGGTGGAACACCCAGAAACGCATCTGTCGCCCTCGGTACGATGTTGTGTTTTTACTTGTCCCATCAGATTACCTGCTTGATTTGATTGATCTGTTTTATCTACTCCACTTTCTTCTCCACCTTAATTAAAATACAACTTGTCTTCTCAATCTAGAAACCCGATCCCGCCCGAATCCTTCGACTCAATCTCAAAGTGGTTCGACTGCCTCTAGTTCAGCCGGTGAACAGTGTACGCGCTCCAGTTCGCGCAATGCGCAACAGTCCGTGACGTCCAATTTACCTCCCTCTGGTCACTCACCGTCTAGTAAACAACGAAGTGTCGCGTAAGTTGATGTAAACCCCTTTATTCTGGTTCACGCACTTCTTGTAGTTAGCAGCCGCATATAATTTTTTTTCAACATGTAAACCGTACCTTTCAATCATCCTAGGTATCTAGGATGTATAATTGCCCTTCAAGTGGCAACGTGGCTACGGTGCTGGTTGAATTCGCTATTTGGACCCTTATGATACGGTATCCGGAGGACAGGCTTCCTTGCTAAACCACATTCAAATCAATTTTATGCTCCCCTAAATTTAGACCATCGGTTGTACAGAAAGTAGCAGCTATCCAAACCAGTGTGTAAACATTGCGTCGACTTTTCTAACCATCTGAAATTCACTCACCATTGCCAACAGGGACTACATCTCGGGTTTCAGAAACACTATTTAGGGACACTGACGCTCGCAAGAAAAAAGCCGGCTTCTCAAACCAGTTTAGTATGTTTGCATGCCCATTCAGAATGATATTTTGAAGCTTTACTACTCGATTTACCCTTTTCAATTCTATCTAATTCTTTTCTGCCTGAACCACTGGATGAAATAAGATGATTCTTCGCTCATACCGTGTGGTCCTGAAGACGATCACAGAAATTTTCCGGATTACATTGATCTCCCTCGGCATCTTTTGTATGATTTATCACATAGCTCATGAGTCTACCGGTAAAAGAGCTAGTTGGGATTTCCACGCAATGCCAAATTCAGCGTGTTGTAGTTTGAATTTATTCATGTTGGTAATAAATTACATCGCTTCATTATATTTTTTGCCACTGTCAGACGCTCTGAAGCCGGCGCATCCTCAAGTGCTACGGATGGTGTCCCGAACACAGGAGACGAAGCATCAGGTGTGTTATTAGCTTCCAATTGTGTCTCTGCATCAAAGCGTTACTTTCTGCGGTGTCATCTGGTTTGGATAACCGTAATTGTACCTTGTTAAGATAATTCAACAAAATGGTCTGTTTAGAGAGAACGATTCTGTTGTGAAACAAGCGGTCCACAGATTTTTCGAGAAGGGCCGAGTACGTAGTTACGCGCAAGCTGGGGATGTAAGTTTGCGGGGACCTGTCGGAAACCAGTTCCTGGCCCAAGTGGGATTATTCAACAATGAACACCAGCACTAGTTCTTCGACACAGGAGAGCTAACGTTATCCATCAGTCTCCAAAATACATTACCGTAGCGATACCTATTGCCACACCATTTTGGTGAGAATAGATAGCCAAACTAAAAATCGGTAGAGTTGGTCACTGGTATGGCAGTATGGTCGATTAGACATAGCGACATACTTAACTTCGGCTACTTCCATTGTCATTTACAGTACGCTGGGTACTTCTGTATCCGATAGTATTCAGGCGTACCCATAAAGGGGAGCAACCGGGAGGTCATATGAGCTTTCATCTGTTCATTCGTCACTCGACGAGTCGTTGTCTTGTTGATGGATGGGTGGCGCTATATCTTGTGAGTACGGATTCATCGTATTTCTAATTGGAACCTAAAAATACCCAGGGTTGCTTATCCGAACTCTCTTCCACCGACTGGGTTCGCTAGGTGCGCAGTATGTTGACTGGCAGGAGTGAGGAAGAATTCATATGAGCTTTTCAAAATATCCGAGATCAGTAGTAAGAGACGAAACCGGAAGTCCCAAACCCCAGAATTCTTCCATTGAAAAACAAAGTGTTTCTTGTCATAACAACTAGCGTTTCCCGACTTGTAAACTGCAGTGGACTGAGCGGACATACTAAAACAGTGGAATGATACTGATATACAACAAAGATGGTGTTTTTGTTCTGCGTAATCCGGAATTCTTATAGCTATCTGGTGAATTGCTGGTTCCGATACACTGTTGAAAGCATAATTTTGCTCTTTCGGATCTCTTGACTCAAACAAAGAGGTACTCTTTCCGGATGCCAAAGTATATTCCACACATCTGCCGTACAACTTAGTAGACTCGCATCGATTTTATTACACTTTGACCAGCTAATTCGAAGCAATGACTTAACTAGTCTACAATAAGTTCACTACTCGACTCCAGACTCCCAGAAGTCCGCCCGCACTTTCCGTTTAATCCACTGAACTCCCACTCTTACGGTAACACCTATAGCTCTACGTCAGTTCACTTGCTAGTTTACGATGAATTTCCTTCGGAGAGTGTTGAGTCGCCTCGTAAACGCTGTTGTCTCTGTTGCGCAGCGATCGCCAAGTTCCAAGCACAGTCTCATCCAGCGTATTCCATTTCTTGCTTCTGCTGACTCTATAGACGTACGATCACTTCCTTTGGTATCACTGTTGTAGCTCATCCGATTTCCAAACCTGTTTATCTTCCCCTTAGGTTCCAAGAGGCGACGTGTGGAGCAAACAACGTCTGCATCGTGTGTGCCAAATGCACTTTCACCGCCAGGCGGCGCGTCATCCCAAAAGGTGAGCAATTCGCCGAATTCGTGTGCCATATCGCTTTGATCAAATCTGCGCAATCCAAACCGATGTGGACTGGAGAACCGCGATTTACGGTTCATTTTGGGTTCGCTTGATGGGATCAGCATGTGTGGTATTTCCTGAGGGACACAACTATGAATGATTTAGTAGTCGGCCAATCGCTACGGTCATTCACAGATGAAGTCATTTGACGAGAATGAAAGGCATTGAAATCCAGGATTGAGGATATTGAGTGGTTTCTCTGGGAATTTATCTCACAGTCGAACCCGCTATAGTTGTGTCGAAATACGTGGACACTAAGGACTTCAATGATGGGAATAAGACTATCGGAATTGAACACACCGATCCGAATATCATGAACACATGGCGAATAACTGGGGCCATCGTCATGCTGAGTGTCGGTAAACCCGATATATCCGATTGGGCACAACTAAGATCTACGGAGAGATGACAGTTGATTGTATTGGTCTAGAGTGTCTGTACTGCTCTAGTTAATCCGTCTATTTCGAGCAAAAATGCTTGCGAATCACTACCTCTGTGAGGAAACCGAATTGGACTGCTTTGGCCGATGGCTCTGTAATTTTGGCTCAAAATCCACTGAGTTTGGGGTTTGAAGATTGTCGGAGTGCTGCAACAATCCGGTTCGATTCTGTTTGTCAACGGTTTAGGCAAATCAAGTCGCAACAAACGATTGGTCCTCCCAAGGATTCATACTCTTGTGTGGTCTTACCAGTATCAGTTATCGGACGAATGGAGGGAAGTGCTGGATCAGGCTGGCCACCCGGTCTTTTCTGCCACCAGTGAGTTCTCTGCTGGAAAATCACCTGAGCCTACCTTCCATCAGAACGCGGATTGCGAATTCGTATCAGTGCACTACCTGGGTCATACGAGTCCAACAATAGTTGCACCGTTTTCCGACTGCTTTGAAGTATTCGTGATCTGTCAGTGGGCCAAATATGAATTCGAAACCTCAGCTTCGAGAGCCTGCTAGCATTGGATTGGCTCCGCTCCAACAGAATTCATGTGAAATGGCATTTAAGTCTCGATATGCAGATCACCTGGCATCTGGAACCGGGATTCCTGTGGAACCACACCACTTGAATTTGTTGCAAATTCTTCGAGAACAGCTGGATCCAACTACTGGTCTCTCTCCTCCAACTTATAACGCCTCGTGAGCTCAGTATCACTATTGGTTTCCCATGACTCTTACGCCAGATGTTTGGTGGTTTCGGATTGTGTACTCCTTGCTCACTGTCGAAGAGCTTGTGTACCTTACTGTCCGAAATTTTGTGACTGATTGAAGGGCGCCAGTATCGTAAGTCATGATGTTTCCCTAGGCTACTTTTTGTTCCACTCCTCTCAAGTCCTGTTGCTGACTAGTCTTGCGTTTTACTGTTGTGCCTCACTACCGAATCTCGATGACACCTGGGGCGGTTGATGGCCATTGGGGTCCTCGCTCTCGGCGATCTCAGGTTATTCCATGCAAAAGCACCACACGGACACCGGAGAATGTGCAATCCTATGATGAGGTCCGTGTAGTAGGGGCGAGATGGCCCAAGTGGTTAGAGCGAGAATTTACTGACCGGAAGGTCCGCGGTTCGAATCCGACCTCCGCCACTCGACTTCCCCTGTCTAGGCTTGGGCAACCTGGCAGTATCCCAGCCCTCGTGCTTCCTTCGGGTGGCATGGCAGCTAGGCACCGAAAGTAGTGCTACAGCTGAACGCCTGTAGTTCTCTTGAGCACGTTGGAATCCAGTGGTAATATTTTTTGTGCAGGTATTTTAGCTGTAACTAAATATACGCGGAACTTTGAAACCACTGTCTCAATATTTTTAGGTGCAATACCCAGAACATCAAATAAGCAACTCGTTCTCATGTTAGTCATAGTACGGTCGCAGTCTGTCCAGGACCATTTGTTCAAGGTGTCTTCAAGAATTTACTCCGCAAAAATTACTCGGTGTTTCAATGAGAGAAGCGTTAATAGTTAATCAGTGGCGGTTTACAATGCGGGTGATGAGGACTGGGTGCTGATCTCGTGCTTGTTCATTCTGATCAGTCGAAATGGAATTAGCCGGATATGCAGTTCTCAGATGGGTGATTTAGTGATTTCGGTTTTCACTAGTGGTGTGAAGTTTTCCCCTTGTTTTACGGACCTCACATTTGCTTCTATATCGTTGAACCGGAAACAGTCGCTTAATTATACCAGAAGTAACCGCTGGCCTCCGAGCACTTCGAAGGTCGAAGGAATCTAACGCTACTGCATAGCGGTTGAACTTTGTATCATAAGGAAACCTACCCACAAGGTTGCTGTAACCCATTGGACACAAAAAAAACGACAGTTGTTTTCGGATTTCAAGTTATCTCCCGTGAAAACCAAATTAGTATGCAGATGAGTGTATTTGTCATTAATAAATGGTTGGTATATCGTCTTAATGGTGTCATTAGCTTTATGGTATCTAAGTTCTTGGTCTCCAGTATTTGCGTGGTTCCACGTTGAATTCATTCAGCTAATTTGAAGTAGATTTTGTGCTTTCGTATCGCTTCTCCTGATGAATAATAACTGTCACTTTGATTACCGTTTCTCTTATTGTCTTGCTGAGCCCTGAGAAACACGTGACTCTTTTGTTGACAGATGGTACAGCCTCAATAGATAGCCGTAACCTTGAACAAACTTAGCGTTAAGTAACCCAATATCTCGTATTTTAATGAAAAAAAAATATTAAAAATCAGATCCCCGGATGCGAAGACACCAGTTGATTGTCGCTATGGTGAACAACCTGGAAACGATTTTATCACGTGGCGTGCTGGATGATATTCTGGTTTTCTGTGTCAGTACGCTATGAACCGGTTGTTATGGTAACCCAAACTTGTTTGAACAATATCTTCATTTTATGGAACTTATGTCGACTAACTATGTTTACGTAACGAAATCTAGCAATAAAGCTGTCCCATTCCCTGGTTCAGCAGTCCTCCATTATTGAATCCTGCCTCCTGGCGAACAAGTTTTCCTGTACTCGTCGTCTTAGTTAGCCCTCATCTGAAGAAAACACTTTCGATTAGTCTCCTCAGAAGTCCCTGCAAAGAGGTCGATTAAACCTGATGAGCCCCGAGGAGTACGAAGAGTTTTCCGCAACCTAATGAGTTTTGTGTCTCTCAAGAAAGTATATACCATGACTATCTCGAATATTGCACTGACTGAAGCATGAAGCCGCTTTTATGCAACACATTCTGTTGCAGAATACCACAAACGGGAGATTCAGCCTGGATTCTTCTGAATCCCTCCGTTAGACCTGTACGGTTAGACTGTACGGTTCAGAAGTGCATAAATTTTCCGCGACGGACCAGATCGTGGCACTCGTTACGCATGAGGTTGGAGAAGTTTGGTTTCGGAACATCAATCCCAGGGAGATGTTTTCAGCCGTGAACACACAAATCTTATTGCCTTGTGAGTAGTGCGAGAGGTCTGTTCAGAAATTTTCCCCTTGACATAGGAAGGGAAATACCTCAATGTGTCGAGTGCAAAACTAACTGGTCCATAAAAAATTACGAGCTGCATTCTCGGCTGAGGGGAAAAGCTATCGTCCTGTCCGATTATCACATTTCATAAGTCAACGATTGGGTGATAAAACCATGTGATTATGAGTAGAATGAATGTCAAAATTACCACATGAGTACTTTTCAGGAAAGTTTTCTATTTCGACGGTGCACAAACACCGTTCGGGAGTTGGTTGCTTACGTTTCTAATTGGGAATGAACTTTCAATCGAAGCAAATACTTTTTCCCGAGCTGTCCACTCCTCGGTAAATCAACATGAGTGATCAAAACGCACGTGCTTCAGCGCGTTACCATATGACAACCTCTCCACGTGGCCTGTTTGTCTAACTAACAATCAGGTTATTAACCAAGGCAGGTTATTAGCTTGGGTGGTAGCTGCATTTACAAATGTCATGCGCCTATTTGCGCTCGTTGGTTCCACACAGCTGACAAATGAACTCCTGGACGCATTGACAAGTCCAGCTGCCGGATGCAGAGTAACGGGGACCGCCCATAATGATCGACTAGGAGAAAACATTGGATCTTAACTGAAATGCCGAAAAAATGAACGTTCATGTATGACCATGTCATCCGTGGTGGGAATCAACGAAAAATCGGTTCTTGGGCTAGAAATTTGCCAATCCCCGCATTATACTCAAAATGTCGGCAGACTGAGAAAGCCTTAGGGGTCCTAGCTACCTTCCAGCCTAGTTCCGCTTAGCATGTGCGGTTAATGAAATTAATCGTCTAGTCACTGTGATAAAGAAGAGTAGCCCAGTCCTGTGTTAAATGCTGCACCCAGATGTATAGTGCGGATGCTTCCCGCCGAAGCTGAAATGGCTCTATAGTATGCTTTGCTCAACGACGTAATAACGTCCCAAGTAGAAGGATATATGCTTACCTCAGTCGCTTTAGTGGGAATAGTGTGCTTCCCATCAACTAGTGCGTTTGTTGTCTTTGTTGAACGTTTTGTATACTTTTCGACATCATGGGACGTTCTTCCATGACCATGGGACTTCTAAGTTGATGCAGTTCACCTTGGTCGTGAGGGAATCATCTTACGCGATGCCGGTAACTGAAAGTGCCGGTAAGCAGAGTCGACTTCACAGAAAATCCTTTTTTCTACTTGTCATCAAGAGAAAAGCTACATATCTTGTCGTAAAATATCAAAAGAAAAACACAAATGCCCTGAAAATCTGACTTTTTTGCCTCGTATGATAGAGCAGGAACTTCTGCGGAATGTGATATTGCCATCCGAAAATCTTAGTTTTCAAAGCGCATCCCAAAACTTCAAGCGAGCTTCGCTTACCTTACTGTCAGGCATTTTGCCTTTCCGTTCATCGACAGTATATTCAGCAAGCTTATTTGGTGTCTCAGTTGCCATATTGTCGGTACCAAACGCCTTGCTTGTCATTGGGCCTGACCGTCGCTTTTGATTATGTTGACTAGCCAGTGTAGGAGCTAATTACAATAGTTCGGCATCCTCCGCAGCATAAAAGCGCTGGTGGCTCTTAGGCTGTTTTGGCGCCATTTAACTGCACTGTATGAGGGTGCCCCCTGGATATTAGTTTTGTAGGTTTATACGATTAAGCCGACTCATATAACCAAAAAAACAATGGCTTTCCTTTATCAGAATTTGGATGAGTTTTGTTGCCTACCACCGGTTGCTCGGAGGCGATCATAACCTATTAAAAGTACTCGATGACTGGACAAACATCTATGCTTACACCTGTAGATTTGTGACATTTGTTCACGTTGCCATCTGCAATCGTATGCAAGTACCGTTAGGGCATATCCAAACACAGGAATTTCGCTTGGGTACCGAATTATGTCAGACTATTAAAGTTTTTGCGTGCCGGATATACCGCTTGCTTATTTTGCTGAAAGATAACATCATCATCATCGACAGCATGACATCAGTGTTCAACACCGATGCTTCAATGCCGTACAACCATGATTTATTTGAAAGCCTTATTGTAAAGAAAAGAGTTAAGGTGGACAGGAAAGGGACTTAGTGCCTAGCTTACCACAATCATTCCGAGGTCCCTACACCTCCAGACAGAAACTGACAACAAGAACGCCACTGACATCGGTTGGCAGCTATATCTTGTAGTGTCTCCAACCAGGCACAGTGAGGATCACGCGGTCCCCATCCTGGAAGGCGAGTAGCACCGACAGCACCCAAGCGTTTCGTGATCTCCTTCACACTCCTCTGCCAGGTCGCGGGTTGGCCATCTCTCTGTTTACGCCAATAATGCATATGATCTGTGTTTCGGGTAGGATAGGAAGTGAAAACTGACATCATGGGGCGATAGCAGAATTTTTCCGCGGGAGCCTGCGGGCGACTATGCCTCTATAACGAATGTATGTGTAACGGCATTGCTGTCGGTAAACATTCATCTTTTTGCCTGACCGTTTATCGTCGAATTTATCATGATATATTATTCCATTGTTGTTTCTGCTAACAATATACTGCTGTTTTTCTGTCACCATCCTCATTTTTGAGTTTTACCGCGAACGTATATGGCATCACACTTGATATGTGATGCCCATAAAATGAATAAATCTCGACCCTAGTTTGGACGTCGAAACGGATCCCCTAGAATTTCACGAAGCGAACTAGAATAATTTTCTAACCATGACCCTTTTTGCGAAGTCATTTTCTCATGTCTGATGTTCCACAGTGCCTTCAGACATCCCTTCAACCATACCTTCTCCAATAGTTCACCACCTAAACTATTGTTCATCAAGTGACAAATGGATATTTTGCCGTTTGGTTTGATAGACATAATCTGATTTATTTCCGGGCGTTGGTTTTTGACACATTCGTTGCGGAAAGTTTATTGTCCAATGTCCGTTTATTTCTGTTTCGCATCGTACCCCGTACTGTTCTTCATCTGACGTGTCTGTGTTAAGACGTTTTTTTCAACGCGTTCCCTCTTGTGTCAACCTGGTTTGTTGGTGTATCCATTTTGGTCTTGGTTGCTTCCAATAAGTTATGCATTTCCCATAATCGATAGATGACTACGAAAATCTTAAAGTGACTTACCACCGACCGGCCATACATCTGTAGGCAACGTTGAATAAGGTTTGTCCAGTTACTTCATTCTGTTGATCTGGTGTATTACGTGCCAGGTGGGAGCCCGATTCATTGGCCCCGTCGATATCTGCTCCCAATCTGTACTTGACACCTTAGATACTGCAAGGTCGCGATTGCAGTACCGTCAGTTGTGATTAACTCTGATTGATGGATTATGTTCTGGACGCACGCAAAACAATCTTTTGAGTCGAATAAAGGCTAGTGCATAAGTCTGCCTTATCGATACGATTGGTATATTTAGAAATGCTGGGTTAATCACCGGAAGCGTTGAACCAAAGTTCGTCTGATCGAAAATCCCGATAAACACTTTTCTAATCAGACTCTGGGTATCGCTTCAAGGCAACAATGATGTTGCTGCAGTCCTTGTATGGATTTTTGAAACAGAAACTGCTGTCGGTCCTCCGTAGTCCGATAACATTTACCTCGAATGTGACTGGTCCGTCATTTTGTCTTTAAGAGTCATTTCGTGCAGCTCCGAGATCTACTTCGTTTCAAGCAAACAAACACGAAGAAATTTTCACACGAAAAGCCTTCAGCAACCTTGTGGGTAGTTTCCTTTTTGAAAGTTTCAAGTAGTTCGTGATGTGAGGCTGGTGACTTTAAGGTTGTAACTAATAGTATCACTAGCGGAACAAAAGACCCTTCAGATTGCTGGTTATGGAATTGGGGCCTTGGACATAGGTATGACTTAATTCAACCCCTTGAAATACTACCTCTGCTATAAGTAAGCATCCTACACCAGGACACTTTCGTTCATTTTCTCAGCCGATGAAATTAGTTGGGTGTAGTCGGCCTCCATATTTCCTGCCTCACCAACCAGATCAAAATTTTTATCTCGAGCACTTATGTGTCATGCATACATGCACAATGACCGGTCATCATCTTCGGTAGCATGCTATGCGTATCCAACACTGATACCTCGCCGCCGTATAACCACGATGAAGAGGATGAAAGTGGACTGGGAAGGGAGTTAGCGCTAGCCAGCCAACTTCGTCATTGTGCAACCGCGTGTTGCGGGGAGCACACTTTGCCAATATCTACCCAATCATTGTCCTAGCTTGTCAGGGCAATGTAACTTATGAGACGTCCATCGGATTGTTCAGAATAATAAATGTTCAACGTGAGGTGGAATTTGAGGACAAAATATTTGTTCATCACAGTATCAAGTCTTCAAAGCGACCTGTTTTAGTGTCGAGAAAGTCGATATCATCTAATGGAATTTCCTATTTTGCATCCAGCGTTTCGGCCTGCATACAGTTTGATGTTTGCGTCGCAGATCTTAATCGATCGCAGATTTGTTGTGCTGAGCCTTCCAGGTTGAACAATACTAGTTTAAGTGGATAAAACAACGAATAAACTTAAAAGCGTTTCGCACGGGATTGAACTCATTCCGCTTTAACTTACGACTAATTCTTTTTGGAGTAGTTTGAATCAAATCCAAGAATATCGTGGATCATTGATGCCCATAAATCACAATCGATAGCAACCTTCAGGCAGACGGTTGAACGAGTTCATCACAACAGCAATGCTACCGCAATAGCTAGTTATAACTAACTAAAGGATTGCTTTGGTAAAAGTGAGTTGTGCCCTTCTGAGTATGTTCAAACAAATTGATTCCTCGGAATCTAGGCCTTTTTGACAAGTGAAGTAAATGACTTCACCGTCGGACGAGTTGTGTTCAGTTACATCCGATATATAGTGTTGTACGACTGCAACATAGATGGTGTTCTCAAACATTGTTCGGTCTATATAGAGGAAAATGTTAGTAGCTAAGATAGCCGAAATGGTCGTTGGCTTGTTCACTGAATTGGTCAACCTAATTGCAAACATTTCATCACCAATCGAAGTGATATCATCAGTTCGTGATTGGGGTGCGTAGTTCTGCCAACCGCTACGTTCTCCAATAACTCACTGATGATGTCACCTCGATTGGTGATGAAACATTTGCAATCAAATTGCTCAGCTCAGTGAACAAGCCAACGACCATTGTTAGGTCTCTCGTTAAAAGCAGGACTATTTTCCATAGTTCCATTCAAAAGCAAGAGAAGTTTCCTTAGATTGGTTGCTAACCTAGAGCCGTATGCTACTGTCACAACTTCAAAATTCCTGTCTTTCCTACTGGATGCAACCAGTCGGCACTGTCCACCTTTGGATCAAGGTCGGTACATCGGTTAGTGAATTTCGTTAATATAATGAATTTCCGATCAGGTGTTGATCGTCTCACGCGCAGGCGTCTAGTCAGATGATCACTTCTTAATTTTGGTCGTGTTCTATAATTTTCTTTTCTTTCTTTCTCATGTGAAACATGACGATTTATACCTCTTCTGTAACGACCGATACTACAACTTACAAATAGGTGGCCTTCGATTATCCCTAGAATGCAGTAGTGATACAAATTTGCAGTCGGCGCCTCCTTGTTCGCTATTCGCCACAACAACAGTTGTAACTCTCTCAGTCGTTCCTACTGCACTGTTCTGTTGTTTACTGAAAATTCCACGAGAGGAATCCCAGTGACAAGGTGCCATGCACAGTTTCTCTATGGAGAAGCCACCATCGGAGGGGAGCTTCTTTGGCATCCCAGGGGTCAAATGTTTTCGGGAATGTTTTACAAGATCCATAATCAGCCTGTCATTTCCTAGAAAAGTTGCGCAAAACAATTGTGGAGACTTTGGGAAATCGTTTTTACACAAAATATTCGGCTGTTCTCGACCGAATTTCTTCCCTCATGTGAAGGTACTGCGATTCACATCGAATATCTCGGATTTCGCCCCCCCCCCTATTTGAGCTACCTAGTGGTGTCACTTGTGCTCGTTTTTGTGCGCATCTTCAATCATCTCTTTCTGGAATCCTCATTTAAATCGAACTTCTTCATAGTGTAGGCAATGTCGTGGTCCGAAATCGACAGTCACTAGTGCGAGATCATAGAACCCTCACAGAACCTCGCACGTAATTGCCCTCAGCAGGCCGCCGAACTACTGTCGTTTATCCATCGCTGTGCACGGGGTTTGTATTCGGTAAGGTTCGCAAGGGTTGCTAAGTCGAGCCGTGAAAGTATTCGACATATTCCTCACGTGCGCGGATTCCTTGTGCTTCATCGTTTTCCATAAGGACTTTCCAAGTTCAAATCTGGTCGGTTGACCTATTCGATCCGTAATCACTCGTCGAAAGTTGATACAAAAACCCATCTCTTCGGTAATTAGCTATGGGTAATGACAAAACAATACGTAATACTTGCATCTGCAGACCTCTTGAGCCCCAATTCTTCTCCCTGCGTTTCACTCTTAACAAGGACCTTGTTCCTCCACTGTTTTAGGGCAGCTATGTGTCAGTTGCTGGTTTGTTGTGTGGTTGACGAATCTGGTACACTTATTCAGACCAGCAGGTGGTGTTTCGGTGTACCACAACAATGTACTGTAATGTAATTAGTGATGTGCAACTCGAGAGTCAAAAGGGATGCTCCTAGAGATAAAGAATTCAGGTTAGATATTGTCCTTTACAGTATGGGGGCAAGCATTGGCTCGGCATACGGGTTGAAATCCGAATTTTTCACCCGGTTTGCCTCGATCTTGAGAAGTTTAGAGGCCGTTGTTTTGTATCATGAATATGAGTCATTAAAATTGCTATTCAGCCTTCGAAGATTGCTGTTTTCTGCTGTATTTCTGATAGGTCCAAGGCTGATATATTTTCGGGGTTTCTCCTAAAGGTTGCCTCTATTGTATCTGACTGTCTGGCCCGTTTTTTATTTTGTTTGTTCGATTCCCGTTTGTTCTTCTGTCTAGTAATTCTCTCCCATGGATGTGTTCATCTAGTTCACCTCATACACTGCCTCCGTTTAGGTCCACCTTGGATGATGTGAGAGTATAGCGAATGAATGTCTGGCGTCAGTGGAATGGCCTGTGGCTAAAAGATGTAATCGATTATTCTTTTTTCGAGGTTTTGGGTTGAGATGGTTCAGTGATTAGAGCGCGAATTTACTAACCGGGAGGTCCGACCTCTGCATCTACCTCTCGAGTTCCCCTGTCTAGGCTTCGGCAACTTGGCAGTATCCCATCCGTCTTTCTTCCTTTGGGTGGCATGAAAGCTAGGCACAAAAAGGGTGTTACAGCTAAACGAATTTTTATTGTTTCGGGTAGTAGGCTGACCACTAGGTGACTGTTGCCTCACGGGTCGTTCGCGGAGATCACAAGTATCAACTACTAGCGCACGTCTCGATCATCCATTTCAAACACAGTTGAAAATTCTACCCCACTCTCATGGTACTTTTTGCAAAACAGCAACTGAATACGGACGAAATCCTATTACTCTATTGCAGGAAACATACGATGCATTTCCCATTGGTCACTTTCTTACAGGGAAGTAACCAGAAGAAAACACTTCCGTCCAGGAGTCAGCTTAGAATCTACCCAATATATTTATTCGAGAAAAAATTTTTCCTCACATTTGTGTACTTTTGAAGATTAGATTATTGGAGTCGTTAAAAGGTGGATTTGTGGATTTTTTCATTCCTTGCTACACGCAACCCTTGTGAGGATAGCTCGTCTTCACAGTGCCTCATTTTAATCTGCTGATAAAGGATGTTTCGGGTGATGAGTCTTAAATAACGTACATACCTTGTACTCAACACGCGCTTTGTGCATCCAAATATTGTTTGTTGTTACTCCTGGTATTTTGCCGCAGGACAAACAGGAATCATGCGTTTTGTAAACAGCTCGCCTATCATCAACCTTTTATTCCTATGTTCTGTTTAATTTTGGTCGGTATGAAGGATCCTACACACACACACACACACATTCACGGGCATCTCTACCAATTAGCGGTTTTGTACATTGGCTTTCGTGTTGAAAAATTGGAGCGTAAAGAATTTCGTGCGCTCTGCTACGCGGCAGAACTCCGGTAGCATCCGCTCACAACTACCAGGTGTTGCATGTTTATCTCATCCATTCGGGATACGCACACACACACATGCGTGTTTGGGAGCTGGTTACAATCTGATGCACTCAGTACATGCGATAGAAGTGGAATCTTCCCTGGCAATGTGAATGCGTGTAGCGTGGTGTATTCTGAAATTTACCTCCCGTGTTGCTGCGTCTTGGTTCATCTAAAGCCTACTTTCTGTACTTATGAGGTTTTCTTATAGGTAGGTCAATTAGAAAGGGAATCCGGTGAACCCAGTACGACCATATCAACACCATAAGAGCACCCACCATATGTCGAAAAGGCTATCTGATAGACTTTTCGTGTCGCACAAATTTGTGTACTGAGACACCCCCATCTGCCACACTTTGGGGACTATGTCACAAAGCATCTTCCCTATGCAAAAGACACTGTTCAAGGTATGGTCGAATCCCGAAATTGCTTACCTTTATTGCATAGGCTGTGAGGGACCGAACGGTGGTTAACAGGAGCATGTAAGTGACGGCCGGTTTGAACAGCGAACGAGTTTCAATTAGGTATGAAACTCGATTTTATCGGCTTCCAGTTTTCCAAAGAATCATCTGATCGCTGGTGAATAGTCAGTGTTTTCTCTTGATATTCATCGATCCCCATGGAGTACATGGTAACCATCTAGACATCGGTTTGGAATTTAGCCGGAAGCTACCGGTCAGTCAGGACAGTTTATCTGAACAGTCGTCAGGTAATCGAAAGAGTTCACAGTGGATAAGCCAAAGTGTCACTTTTTTACGTTTTCTCTGCATCCGTTTCCCCACTGCTAAGAAAACTGCCTTTGGTCGGACTGGTTTACCTATTCACACATCTCAGGTCTTTCTCATACATAAAATGAATCTCAACGTCCGCTACTCGAATCCAGTGTAACCAATCATCAACAACTTTGCGATAGGTTGCTCTGTCAGCAACGGTTCAAACCGAAATCCCCGGTAGTCTGGCCTATGAACCATCGCTTGACTCAATGCGACCGCATATTGTTATTAGGAATTTTGTGTATCGAAAAAACGCCAAACAGTTGGAGTCTAAACAGATTACATCTGAAAATTACTAGGTGCAGTATTCGTAACACAAAAAGCATCGCAGGCCAAAACCAAACAAGTTTAAGTTCCTTTATTAACGGATGGGTATTAGTGAAAACCGTGGCAATTGTGGATTGACGGATTCGAATTAAAGTTACATCCAGTGGACTGAAAACGTTCTTCGGTGATGACAGAGACTCGCCGTAGCACCACTAAAGTTAATATTACATGTACATTATAT
>NW_008751684.1:815098-816718 GCF_000715545.1 Opisthorchis viverrini | reverse complement strand
ACAAAAATATATATTACATATACATTATATATATATATATATATATATATATATATACGGTTACCTTCGAGTTCTGCTCCGTTAGTTTTGCTAACCGTAGCAGCATTGTGAAAGTCAGAGAGCTCAGCATACTCTTGCGAATAAATTACATGTAACTTCCTTATTCGATCGGGTCAAATTTTCCAACACGCCCTCCGGAGTCGGGTCCGCTATGGAGCAGTCAGGTCCGCTGTCAGATGCCGGTAGCATAGGTGCCGCTGGTTTATTTCAATCTGGTACATTTAAATTAGATCCAATTAAATTCGTTCCTGTATGATGTAATTACTGGGTACTTTTATCACTAGTTGTTTTATTCTTTGCCTGAGAACTCTTGTACAGAGGCTGCTGACTGAATCCAGTGGGTTGACTCCGGGGTCACAACTCAGTGTTTATCAGTAATTTTAAGTGAATTCGATTGTTAACATTTGTATCAGTTGATTTGTCTTACTATGGTAACGACGGGAATTTGACGAGGCAGATCTAAACAGGGCGTGGTTGCTGGGAGCAATTTTTCAACGCAACTCGGATCATCTCAGTACGTATCTGATCGTTTGTTTTTGACGTAGCGCAATGGGATTCCGCTCATATTTTCCGCCCAGTATTTTAATAGGACTCTCGAAAATTTAGCTTCAGAAATTCTGTACTTTTGGTTTGTCATCAACTGAGTTAAGTGCTTTGCTAGTTGGACATTTTTTCGGTCAGCTTGTTCTCTGTGTGAAAATTTTCCCAAACTCTTGTCGCCAGCTGCAAACAGCATTTCTAACGACCCGGTATATTAGTCAGTCTCACGGGACAATGCTGCTCAGCCACAGACACATAGATCCGTCTGATGAGTTTCTATTGCCTTGCGCTTGTTATTAGTGTGCATTTCATCCTGGTCGAAATTTACGTTTCCCATACGTAGCTCTAGTGTGTTCTGGCTTTCCTGGTTGTTACTTGTGTTTTGCTGAGGAGAAACGGACAACTGCTGCTATATCACCCCGACGGTATTTCGTGTAACAATCGCAAACTGAAATAATTCATTTTGGAGTGCAGATATAAAAGATCGCACTTCTCTATGTCGATCAACGGTTTACCTCAGCAGGGAGCGCTCAGTTTCGCACGTGCAGCCGCGTCGCATTCGTATGGACTGCGCTGCTAGAAGTGAACATTGAGTTGTAATCTGAACAAAAGAAGTACATAGTACTATCGTTTTCCTCTGACGATGGTACTGGATGCATGGGCGAACGGAGCAGTGTGTGGTCGGACCAGTTTAGTCAATCCTATCATAGAATTTTTCTTATCCTAATTCAATTTCGCTTCTTTGAAGAGAGTATGTCAAACCCTGTATAACGTTTAGGTAGACTAATAAACAAACTTGCTACCCACTTTCCCTTAAATTCTTATCCATCGACATGCGTTAACCGAGCTAGATTGATGCAGACCAAACTGTAAATGTCTCTTCTATCTTACTGTAAATCTGTGTTGTGTAGCCACTTTGCGTCACCAAACTGGAAGTCAATAAACTTATGCGCTTGCTTGTGGGTCATTCTTCAGTCACTTAGCAACGATATATATATATATATATATATATATATATAT